>NC_051063.1:159158633-159363633 GCF_004664715.2 Peromyscus leucopus
GAACATTGATTTCTACCACATGCCCTTGTTGTCATGACATGTTCATGCTTAGGAGCATGAACCCTCTGAGATAAAGTGTTCCTTCTTGAGCTCTTCTCTGGGGCATTTTGTTACAGTGAAGAGAAGTACAGACAGTACTGGGGGCAGACATGAGAAACCCAGCTCGGGAGATGTGACCCCTCCTCTCTGAGAATGTACACTTTGGAATATGGCAGGAAATAAGACATTACATTCCTGGAGAAGTGTCAGGCAGAGTTGAATGACTGTATAATATCACATTGTGAGGTGTCCACAAAGGAACAGAGAATTACAGGAAGCCATGTAAGAGAGAGCCAGGGTCTCAATGTAGTTTTTAGACAAAGTCCTAGAGAAGAAAAAGGGAAGCTATCTCAGGAAACTGTCACCTGAAGTCCCTATTTAGGCTGATGAATTGCCTTTTCCCCTAAATCAGTGGTTCTCAACCTTCCTAATGCTGTGGCCATTTAATACAATTCCTTATGTTGTAGTGACTCCCAACCATAAAATTATTTTCATTGCTACTTCATAACTGCAATTTTGCTATTAGAGATAGAGGTTTGACAAAGGGTCATGAGCTGCATGTTGAGAATCACTGCCCTAAATTAAGAGATTAAGAGCTCCTTAAGGACCAGATGAGATGTGCCTATCTCCATAGGCACAGAGGCAAACTTCCAAGTGGTACCTGATAAATATTTGCTAGGGTTAACTGATAGGGTCCAGACTCTCCCACACCATAAAGAGAAACTAGAGGAGAGCAATTCTCAAAGACTCTGCAGGAGCTGGTGAAGAAGCCTCACATGTGACCATGTTTTCAGACTCCATGCCACCTGTATTGCACAAGGTTCTTTGTCCTTTTTACAAAACTGTGTAACCCTTCTCTGTCTATGGCTTCTTTCCTATTTCTGTCTTCCCTCCCATGTACTTCTAGAACATCGCCAATGTGCCAACCAAGGGCCCCTCTTCTGTCACTGTATGAGGCAGAGACACTAGAGATGGTCAAAGAAGGTGATTTTCCTATTCTTGTTTTGCATCCATCTGATGAGGAAAGTCAAGACACATGGGATTTGGCCATGACCTAAAGACTTTATAGAATTTGTAACTAAAAGTTTTGAAAACCTAACTTTAGATCTGACCTTCAATGTAGGGCCAGTTTTGGGTTTCTGCCCTCCTGGGTACAGACATCCTGAAAGGCACAGTGCATGTTGCCAACAGTTGGAGCAGCTGCTAATGGAGCTGACAACCACAAGGACTGGCAGAGCCTGTGCCTGCTTCTCTGTCCTCTCCTTGTGGGAATCCCTTGGTGGCTTTTATCATCATGGCTGGTCACTTTCAGAGAGAAGACAGCAGGGTTCCCTGGTGAAGCCGTTCTAGAGATACCAGGTTTTACTCTTCCGCTGTTGATGATTCACTGTGAGGAGGGAACCAAGGAGCACATTTTGTTGTTGTTAGGTTATTTCAAAGATTCCTTGTGATTCTTCCTACCTACAACCAATCAGTCAATCAGTCAAAGCATACCAAGTCTGCAGAAATGCTCAGAGGTAAGAACATTGGCTGTTCTGTAGAGCACCAGGGTTTGATTCCCAGCACTCACATGGGAGTTCACAGCCATCTGTAACTCCAGTTTTGAGGAATCAGATGCCCTCTTCTGGCCTCTGTGAGTACTATACACACACTGCATAGACATACATACAGGTGAACACTCCTATGCATAAAATAAAATCTTAAAAATATCAAACACGACTCCAATATATCTATTTTCATTTTTATGTGCCATTTGCAATGATTCCAAAGTAGAAGACCTATTTACAGAGGGAGACTTCTCAACACTCAAGATTCCATCTCTGAGCTTTTGTACTGCAGCAACAGGATGCTAACTTGAACGTACCATAGGATGATATTGGATACAGTGTTCCTATTCCTGTCTGTGCTTGAAAACTCAACATGCATGACAAATATGTTTTGTCTCTCATTCAGTTTTACTTTACTTTTAAACCATTTCTGTTGAGTTCTTAAAAGCTGAGACATGCATTCTTGCCAGGAGTACGAGCTCTGATTGAAGAAATACTAGATGTGACCATTTCACACCACTGAATGGGCAATCCAGCATGTAGAGGGGATGCACCATGGTAGTTCAATGAAGCTGAGGCCCACTGAAAAAATCCCACCAAACTGTGGTTGTAGACCAGCACAGGCCTTTAAAAGCCGTCCTTTCTGGCAAACCTGCCAGTCTTAGGACTAACATGAGGGATAAGATGGAATTGACCAATTCTCTTCCTCAATTTCTAGGGAGGATGCTCCTGATAGGACAAGGAAGGATAGGGAAGAACAGTAGAGGTGTGTGTGGGATTCCTCTGGTTGGAGATATGGTGTGCATCACAGTGTAGAAGAGTTTTAGTCCTGTGTGTCAGTCTCTGAGGAGGACTGCTGGCCTGGTCCTCTGGGTTAGAGTTCCCACTATTCCTCATGAGGTTTGTACCTCATGAGATGTGTGCAAGAGTGTGAACTCTCTTGCAGGAGCAGTGGGAGCCAGGGATGAAATACTTCTATGTAGACAATTCTAGCCTCAAGACCAGGGCTCAAAGGATGAGTGAGACCAGAAGCAACTAAACCCTATCCAACACATGAATAAGATCATTCCAGTGTGTGGAGTCACACTGTAGCCTCCAAGGGTCAGTGTCTGTGTTGCAGTGTCTCAGCGTGACTGTTCCAGGAAGCAGTGCCATTCTGTGTGTCTGGGCACTATGCATGGGAAGTGCAAGAGAATGAACATTCCAAGATGAAGCCCTCAATGGATGGCTTCCTTAATTTTATTTGTTGGCAGTACTAAATATTGACATCTTGATTCTTAGGAAGTGCTTTAACCACTGAACAACACTCCCAACCCCTCACTAGTGGATTCCAGGCAGGGGCTCTAGCACTGAAACATGGTTCAAGCCTGCCACTGGTGGGTTCTAGATAAACACTCTGCTATTAAGCCACCTGTCCATCCCTCCTTGTATCTCTTAATTGAGGATCTTTCTAAGTTACCCAAGACGTCCTGGAACTCACTCTGTAGCCTAGGCCGGTCTTAAACTTGTGATCCTCCTTCTGTACTCTCCTTGGTTAGTCAAAGTTCTCTAAAGAAACACACACACACACACACACACACACACACACACACACACACACACACACACACTGATAGTTGTTCAATCTACAAGGCTGGATGTCTCAGCAGTCCCAATCTGGTGCTGGAATCCTGGAGAGTCACTGATCTTCAGTCTGTGTTGGAATTCCAAAGAAATTGCTTCTAATATTGATGATGGGATGCCTTAGCCACAGGATAGATGAACTTGCAGGCGAGGGTGACGACAAGCAGCCGAACAGCAAAGTTTCCCTTTTCCATGTCCTTTGTGGGCTGCAACTAGAAGGTGCTGCCCACATTTAGGGTGAGTCGTCCTGCTTCAAATAATCTACTCAACAAAATCCCTCACTGGAGTGCCAGCAGGGATTTTGGTGGTTTTTAGATATAGTCAAGTTGACAACCAAGAGTTGTCATCACAAATCTACCCCTTGCCAAGTTGATACACGATCATATCTCCTATTTCACATTTAATTTCCAGATAAAAAATTAACCAGGGCACTATTCTGCCTAACATGAAATAACTATCCCACCTACAACCATAAACACATTATATATGTGCATGTGTGTGTGTGTGTGTGTGCGCGCGCGCGTGCACATGTGTGTATGTGTATTAGAATAGGCAGCAAAATCCCTTGAGGAATGATTAGTCTTTTAGTGTCTCATAACTTAAATGTGATAATACAGACTTACAACACTTAACCACTGATATTGCCTCAATCAATGTTACATTATGTAACAGAGAGGAAGAAATTGCAAACAACTTAATATGTGTATATATTCACAAACATTTTTAAAGAAAGGACAGAACACTCATGTCAATTACAATCTTCATCCCTGCAGCTTGTCACATGACCTTAGCTGGTAATATAACTACCCTCCTCTACTATCCATTCTGTGCTTCCTTTGCCCTCAGCCAGCACTTTAGTGCTTTCCCTGGGTGGCCCATACCCTCATCCCTGAATGGTCCAGATTCTTTGTCATCCTGCCTGGATTGAGTTATTGTAGTTTCCCATTGGCTCCCATCATTTCCAGAATGGGAGACTTTGAAATACACTTAGTGACAAACCAGTCTGTGGAATTACATCTAAGTAAAGGCCCCTTCCACCTGATTTCAGGCTCAAACTATCCAAAGCTTAGGGGAATAAAGCAAGGAAACATAAAATGCTAAGTGAAGTCAACCTGTCAGCCAGATGCTTACAAGGATGGCAAGGTAACAAACACTTCAGCAGAGATGCAGAATTAGGGAGGAGTGAGGAGAACGGAGGCAGTAAGGACCTTTCGCACCAGCAATGAAATTGAGGAGCAGCACATTTTGAATGCTACCATGCCCTGCTATCCTGGACTCTCCCACAAGTATGGGCTCATGGGCTAGCTTTGAAGAACTGGTCACCATCACACTGTATTTTTAAGTCTCCCATTCTAAAAAAGATGGAAGTCAAGTTCTCCTGGTTTACTTTCTGTTGCTGTGACCAAAAGCTTTCTGGGGAGAAAAAGGTGTATTTCCTTTTACACTTCTAGATCACAGTTTATCATCAAGGGAAGTCAGAACAGGGACCTGGAACAGAGGTCAAGGGAGAATGCTGCTTACTGTTGTCTCATTCATTAGCTTGTGATCAGTCAGCTTTCTTATACACTCCAGGACCACCTGCCTAGGGATGGTGGCACCCACAGTGGACTTGGCCCACTCAAATCAATCATAAATCAAATCAATGACACAATGTCTCTCAGACATAGCTAAAGGTCCATGTGACAGAGGCTGTGCTAGTTTAAATGTATGGCCCCCATAATCTCAGGGAGTGGCATTATTAGGAGGTGTGGCTTTGTTGGAATGGTAATGACCTTGTTGAAGGAAGTGTGCCACTGTGGGGGCAGGCTTTGAGGATTCCTATGCTCAGAATATCATCCTGTGTCTTGTGTCAACTTCCTGTTGCCTATAAGCCAAGATGTAGCCAGCACCATGTCTGCCTGCATGCCACCATGCTCCCCACTATGATGATAATGGACTGATCCTCTGAAGCTGTAAGTGAGCCACCCCCAATTAAATGTATTACTTTATAAGAGTTGTCCTGGTCATGGTGTCTCTTCTTGGCAATAAAAACTCTACTCAAGACAGATGCCTTTCTTTCTTTTTCTTTAGTCTTTTTTGTTATTGTTGTTTGTTTGCTTTATTTTGTTTTAATATTTATTTGATGTATGTGAGAGTTTTGCTAACATATATGTCTGTGTACCATGTACATACTTGGTACCTAAGGAAGTCAAAAGAAGGCATGGGTCCCATGGAACTGGAATTATGGATGGTTGTGAGCCACCTACTAGATGCTGGGAATTGACTTTGGGTCCTCTGTAAGAACAAGTGCTCTTAACCGCTGAGCCATCTCTTTAGCCACAGTGCAAATTTTTAAGTGGTGTTCCCCCATTCCTATGTGACTCTAGATTTTTGTCAAACTGACATGAAATCTAACCAGAACATAAGATCCTGAATTTGTTCTGTTAGTTTTTGGATGGAAAAAAAGAACCTGAGATAGAAAAAAAACAGTAGCTGATCACCATGTGTGATGTTCTCTCACACATGCCTTCTTAGTGTGGTTTTCTGTAGGCCCCACACAAGAAGAGCATTTACCTGGTACCAGTGATGTTCTGGGCTCAGTCTCCCACACTGGAAATAAAACCATTGCTAAAGAAATAATCTATATTTTTACAGAGCTCAGACTGGTTCACATGTGGCCATCTATTTGTCTCTTCTCACCCTGGAAACTTCTAGAAGTACTACTGTCTATGTCCTGCACAAGAATCAATCTCTTAGCATTAAAGACTGTTTTTGGCTAGGCCTTGAGGTACAGGCAGGAGGGCTGCAAGTTGAATACCAGCCTGGGTTGCTTGATAGGTACTGTCATCCCTGCCACCCATCTTCCCTTACAAGTCTCTTTCCCACCATGTTCATGACCTTCGTTCTGTTTCCTGAGCCACTGAGTTTTAACTAGGACCATCCATCTGCATGGCCACAGGTTTGGAATTATCCACTGGAACCTGGTGGTGGAGATTGCAGGTTCTATTTCCATCTGCTGCAGTCCACCCCTTAGTGAGTAAAAGATCTCTGTCTTGGTTCCTTAGAGTTGGAGTCTGCTTTCCCCACCCCTTGGAAGGCATGCAGGCCAAAGACTATGAGATGGCCCACCGCCATCTTGGGAATGGATGGCACCGCCATCTCGGGGTATGGATGGCGGCTTGCATCTACACTCATACATGAGTGCCCCTGGGGATCATGCTTCCCCACCTGAGGTGGAAAATGCTCCGGACACCAATCTCTCCTTATTGCCTCTTCTTGCCTTGTCTCATTTCCCTACTTTGCCAATGCCAACCACTGTTGCCTTCTTCTCCAGTAAACTTGCTCTTGAAACCCTGTCTTGGTGCCTGGTTCTGGAAGAACTCAGCTCAGTATAGCATTAAAGCTTTCAGGTCACTTGATAATCTGTTCAACATGCATGTATTGATGTCATGTACCTGTCAATTGTTTGGATTATAATAGGATGAAAATTCAGAGGGATTCCTCTCACAACCTTCCTTTTCAGCAGAGGGAAATGGTAAAAATGGCCCAGGAAACTGTGATTCTGAAGGCTTAACAGTTAAGAGCAGTGGATGCTCTTCCAGAGGACCATGGTTCAATTCTCAGCACTCACATGGTGGCTCACAACCATCTGTGACTCCAGATCTAGGGGATTCAATGTCCTTTCTGATACTCCTGGGCACATGGAACACACAGTACAAAGACACACACACACATAGACAAAACACTGACACACAAAACAATTATAAAGTCAATTTAATAAAAACAGGAATGTGCAGTTCTAGGGTATTGAATACCCTCTTCTGACCTCTGTGGGCACCAGACATGTGTGTAGTACACATACACATAAAATAATAAAATGATTCTTTTAAGACTAGCCAATTGAATAAGCAAATATGAAAAGACATAGTCAGTTCCTGTCTTTGTGTTCACTCTTCCTTCTTGATCAAGAATAAGGTTTACTCTGTCCAAACAAATAAACAAATGGAATGTGACTCTGAGTGACTGGGGTGACAGGAGACCCCTCTGCAGAGCTGAGTTTCTAGAAGCTCAGCCAGGCTTACTCTGTGTACCTCTCCCACATGAGCACATGGCTGCCCACGTCTCTCCCTGCCACCGCTACCCTTGGTACCCAGCCTAGGGCCTACCACTCATCGTGAAAGGCTCTTCTTAGGGAGGGCAACCACACCAAGGTCCACAGGGCCAAGCATCTGCTTTGCTGACTCTGCAGCCTTGTCTTTGGCTGCACTGAGCAAGGCTCAGTGCTCTTTCTGGTGGGGAAGTTCTCCAGATCCTGATCTAGCAGTTACACCATATGGACCGCTGAGCTGACTGCTATGGGCTGAATATGAAATGTTCCCTCAAAAGGCTTATGAGCTGAAGGCCTGGTCCCCAGCTGGTGGCACTGTTGAGAAATGATTAGCTCTTGAGAGCTCTCACTCATCAATGGGTCAGTCTGTTGATGGATCTGCAGCTGATTAGGCCTGGGGGAGCTGGGCCTGGCTGGAAGAAGTAGCTGACTGTAGGTGTGACTTTGAAGGGTGCATCTTGCTCTTGAACCCTTCCTCTCTGTTTCTTTCTGCTTCCTGGATCCCAAGAGTGGAGCCGCTTTTCTCTGTCATGAATTCCCAGCAGTTTGTCTGTTTGTCTGTAGACAGGAAAGCAATGGAGGCAGGCACCAGTGGAGCCTCTTCCAAACCATAAGCCAAAGCAAGCCTTCACTACTAAGTTGCTCAGTTCTGTCACAGGGATGAAAAACTGCCAGGTACTCTGATGACTTTGAGCAGCGTAAATGTCAACTTGTATCAAGCAGTTTCTACAGTAGATTCTACCAAGGCCTTTCAACACATTCTCCCAAACACCTTCAGGGAACAAATGTTTGATGACTGGTTTTAGAGAAGGTGACTGAGACTCAGAGGGACTGATCAGCTTCTGCAGGTGCCTGTGTTAATGCAATGCCAGGACTGAGGTTCCAATTGGTACAACTGTGAACACTATAGTCCTCCATTCTGTGTGCAACCAGCTGCCAGCCAAAATGAAAACATAGGGGTTTCTGTGGAGAATCCTTGGAAAGACCCAGCCTCTATCCTTTGACACACATAGCCACACTGGGCCAGCGCTGTGTGACACTATTTGTGAGGAGCTAGGAACAAATATCTACCTACCCCAAATAGGGAACCAACAACAGACCAAAGTAAGGATACTACTAAAGTCTGACTAAAGTGACCCAGTGAGTTTTATTGGGGTTGTTTATAGCAGCAGAGATGACTCAAAAACAGCTGCATTGCCGAAGTCCACCTAGGCACGGTGGACACAAAAGCTGGAGCACACTGCACAGCCTGCAGGCGGCCCTGCAGATTGGAGAGTGTCCTTTGCAGGTAACTAAGTTTCCCAAACCTCTTCAAGGCAGTTAGTCTGGTGTGAGCCTCTCTACTCGACAGCTCCAATTGCTGAGAGACTCTCAGCTGTCTTTACTGCATAAAAGTTTAGGGAGGGCAGGGCCTAGTGAATATGTCAGTTTCAGGGACTTCCTGAAGCTATTGAGTTGCTCACTTCCTGAGTTTTAAGGAACTTCCCTGTAGAGTAGAAAGTTTCCTCCCTTTAGAATATCCTACATTTTAATGGGTTTTCCTCTGAGACGGAATGCTTTATCTCAAAGGAAATTTCCACACTATAGCCACTCTCATTCACACATCCTCATTCCCAGGAAGCCTTCTAGAATTCACAGCATTAGAGAGGGAGGTGGAGGACTAGAGTCCTTGCCTGCTCTGAGGGAACCTGGATGAACAGCAGCAGGTGTTTGGAGAACGTCCCTGGCCGCTGCTGTTTTCCTCGTGTATAGGAAGTGCTGGTCAGAAGAGAATTAAGAGGGTAGTGCTGGCTGGCATAAAAGCTGGTCCTGACTGAGCATCCTCCAGTGAATTCCCACAGTGATGCTGACATCCGTGGGAACCATCATTTATGGGAGCTTTTGGCAGCCATATTCAGTGCTCAGGAACTCCTAGATAATATCTTAGGTAATTTCCTCCACCAAATCTCTTCATAATCCACCTGCGGTTATACATCCTCACTTAGGGGACAGCTCTGTCAAGATTTGGCTGCCTTGCAGAACTGCCCAGGGTTGGGTTTCGCATGGCTACTTGGAGGACTGCATGGAACAGTCCTGATTTGTTTGATGGCATTCTGTAGTTCTGGGAAGTGTTCAACAAAGCCTGTTTCCTTTGCATTCATCAGAGTCTAGCTTCTGTCAGTTTATATAGTTTACAAAAATGCTGTCAATTCCTCACTTCTTGAATCAGTTAATTATCTAGCTGACTGTTTCAGCAGAGAAAACCCCAAACTGCGTAGGATCTCATCCACCTCTCTGTAAGCTGATTTGGTAAACACTCTCTACAGCCCTGCTGGCTGACCCAGTGTGTTGCCAGATACTGGAGGGGCCTGGAAGAGGTGGCTTGCTTCTCAGAGGCAGGCATGTGCCTTCTTTTATCTGCCAGGGAATGGGATGTCACTGTCAGCTCTATCCTTACACAAAGCAAAGAGGAAGGTGCTGGAGGCCCAGGGGTCCAAGAGCTGTGTCTGCAGGCCAGCTTTCCAGCAGGACGCTGATCTGGATGCCTGTCCCAGCTCTGCAGCCAGGAGCTCCACACCTGATGGATCATAGTCTGTGCATCCTAGGTCAACAGGGGTTTCCTGGGAGAATCATAGGAGAGTTGAAACAACCTGGGGTGCAAAGGGCAGATTATCAGGCAGATGATGCTGGAAACCTGCTGCCAAAGTGGAGCACCAGGGTGTCATCAGGCTTGTTCTCGCAGGTATCCATTGAGATGCAGAGGTGGTGAAGAAGAGCTGAAGGAAGACTCTTGGGAAAAGGGGTGTGTGTTGGCTCATTCCAAAGGTCCTAGCACTCCAGAGGTTGGAACACAAGGACAGTGAGTTCAAGGCCAACCTGGTTACATAGTGAGATTTGCTTTCTGCCATCAAATACTGATGGTAATGTCTCATGGGGACTTCTCTGGTACAGGGTGTTCCCAAAGGGAATTCTGGTGTTTTTTTTTTCCATCATGCAGGTGTGGGTTGTGGCTGGTAGGTATAGTTATTTTATCCTGAGCATGGAGGTCATGGATGCAATTTCCCATGAAGGAAAACATTTGGGAAGGGCTTGAATTTCCCCGGACTGGGTTCTTTACAGGGCCGAACGGTCCAGAGGCCTCTCTCTTGGGTGAAAAGACCCAGCAGGGGCACTCAGACAACAGTCAGAGAATCTCTGGAGTATGAGTGGAGAATTCAGAGTCTGTTGTTGCCATGGAAACCAGAGTCCAAAGAGGAGGAGCATGAGTCCTTGAAAAACATCAAACAGTTGCTTCCGGATACAGATGAAAGAACTGAAAGCAGGAGCCTGAGCTCACGTTTCATTTCTCCAGTCGAATTCTCGGCAGCTTACTCACAGCAGCCACAGGGAGAGTGAACTCAAGCGATGGTCAGAAAATGGACTAGCAGAGTGTGGTATGCACATACAATGGAATATTAGTCAATCTTAAAAAAAGACCTGTGAACAGACCCCGAGAAAGGAGAATGTTATGCTAAGGGACATGATTTAATTATCTATGAGTTAGAAAATTCCACTTATCTGAGATACTCAGAGAGAAGAAAATAAGGAGTGATAGCTTGGTGTGTATTGTCTTCTGGGATGATAAGAAGTTCTGGTGTTAGATAGGAGTAAGGTCATAATTACCGAATGACAAAAAGGTATAAACATGTACTGGAAATTATATACATAATATAATTATACACACACACACACACACACACACACACACACACACACACACAGTAGTAGGTCAAGGAGGTGAACCTATATTCCTGGCTTTGAATAGTGCTGCAGATAGAATGCAGATCCTAGCATGTGCTAGGTAAGCTCTGTACCACTGAGCCACACCCACAGCTCTATAGCTGCCTCTTTCTTGCCTGAAGAAATACTATATGGACAAACAAGAGACTAATAAAGCTCTTATCACTATCTGGTAGGTGAAGGGTCAGGGAAGACAATGAGCTTCTCTAGGTAGATTTATTTTTAACATAATTTAAAATTTTAGTTTGTGTTACTGTGGTATTCACTTAAAACTTAATCTAAAAATTTATAAAATAAATAAAACTTTATAAAAGAAAAACTTTTTTAAAAAGCTATGTGAAGAGGACTGGAGAGATCTGGCTCAGGGGTTAGGAGCATGTGCTGCTCTTGTAGGGGAAGTGAGCTGAGTTCTCAGCACTCACCTTAGGTGGGTCATACCCACCTGTGATTCCAGCTTCAGGGACAAGACTCCCTCTTCTGGCCACCATGGGCACTGCATTCATATGCACAGACACATAGACACATAGAATAAAATAAATTTTACAAAATCCACAAAGGTTTGTTTGAGATATAAAAGAAGCATTAATGAATGAATTAAATGTTACATTTCTATGATAAAAAGATCAGTACACAAAAAGTATAAATTCTTTCCAAATTAATTAGTTATTTCAACATATTTGAAACTGATACATTAAAGTAGAGAACCAGGCAATGTTATTCTAGTGTATATACAGAGAAAAAAATGTTCTAGAATTGTCAGCGCAGTTTCAGGAAACAATAATGAAGGATTTATGTCATCAAGATTTACTACTAAAGCATAGAAGTTAAAGTGCATATGAACAGAGTGATTATATTTTATGGAAATACTGAAATTAATCCATGAAAAATAGTATCAAAAAAACATATCAAACTGTAAAAGTAAAAATACTCTCATTTCACAGCATTAATAAAAATAAGCATAAGAGAGCTGAAAATCTACACATTTGAGCACACAAGTAGGATTACAAGGCCCTAGGTGCAATACCCAGAACCATGGGAAATAAAAAACATTGGACCATCATTATATTCACACCATAGAAACGTATTTCATGAGAGGTAGTTCAGGCTTCTGTGCTAGTAGATAATAATGATTATTAATAATAATATTCATTATATTGGGACTGGAGAAATGGCTTGGCAATTAAGAATATGTAGTGCTCTTACAGAGGATCTCCGTTTGATTCCCAGCTCTCCTCTTGTGTTGGATGGCTCACCACCACCTGCAATTCCAGCTCTAGAGGGTATGACGCCCTCCTCTGCCCCTACGGTCATATGCACATGTGACATACATATAATTAAAAATAATAAAACTAAATCTTTAAAAATCATAATTATAGAATCTGAAATACATTGCAAAATTACAAAATATAATATAATTGCAATATAGTATAAATTATTAAATGTAAAAAAAATGCTTCATATACCATGTTGCATTAGATTTTAACCATACTCACTCTTCCAAAATAATTTATATACTTAATACAATTCAAATAAAAGCATCAGGAATTTGAGGGGAGTGAGTTAACAGCTTGGTTTAAATTTTAATGAAGTTTTGAAGACCCAAAGATAGTCAAGGCAATTCTTAAGAAGGAGGTGGATGTCTCACTCTGCTGGTTATTCAAAGTGATCACAAAGTTACAATAATTAAGACTGTGGGGCTGACTCAATTATGTGAGGTAAATTGACAAGAGGAAGAGGAGCGAGCACAGGTGAGAGACAGAGGTAGAGAGGGAGAAAGGGAGGGGAGGGGAAGAAGATGAAAAGAGAAAGGGAGAGGGAGGGAGTGAGGGAGAGAGAGAATGTGTGTCTGTTCATAACAGAAGTCACACTGCAGAGGGAAGTCACCTCCCTTCAATAAATATTGCTGGGTCAACTGGACAGTGAAAGATGGGGAAAGTGACTTAGTTCTAACTTCACCCAACCCCACCCGGGCACAAAGGCCTACTCTAGATGGATTGTAAGTCTAAACTGAAAGAAAGACAAGCAGGCACCTAGATGCAAGTCAGACTATTCTTAGGGTAGAAAAGACTTCTTCAACCAGATTTGAAAAGCATCACTGTCAGAGAAGATTGATATGTGAAACAACCTTCAAAGGAAAATGCCTTGCTTATTAAAAGACGAGAGAGATGGCTCAGCAGATAAGGATGCTGTTGCTCTTGCAAAGGACCCAGGTTCAGTTCCCAGCACCCACATGAGGCAGCTCACAACTGCCTGTAGAGCCAGCTCAGGGGAACTGATGCCCCCTTCAGGACTTTTTGGCACCTCCAGCACATGATACACACAACTTCACTCTGACATACACATACACAGAAGTAAAAAATAAATGAGTCTTTTAAAAAAGCATTATAAGAAGTAAAGAATAGATCGCAGTTAGGGAAAGTATATTTTGTAGCACAAATAGCCAATAGGCAACTGTTGTCCTATACTAGGTAACCGCAAATGAATACAAAACGATACATGACTGTGTCGGCTAGTCCTGCCTTGTCAAATTTACCTCCTACACTGTAACTCTGCAGCTGAACACTGACAGTTTCTGCATGTCAAGATGGCTCTATGTTGGGCTCTGTCAGCTGGGGTCACTGAAGGAGACCCAGAGGCTGGAGGAGCACTGAGGACATTCAACTCTGGCCCTTTCCAGGAGCGGTAAGTGAGTTTCTACAACTTTCCATGACAGCATAAGGCTCTCATGGCTCATTGCCAGTCCTAACAGAGTTTGTCTTTGGGGGTTGGTCTGGTTATTTAGCCCAGGCTAGCCTTGAATGTGGAATCCTCTTGCCTCAGCCTTGTGAGTAGTGGGACTCCAGGCCTAAGCTGCCAAGGTCTGTAGTTTATAATTACTGTACAAATTCAAACTCACAGAGATCTTCCTGCCTTTGCCTTCTGAGTGCTGGCATTAAAGGCATGAGATAACATGGTGGGCCAGTATGTTACTTTTGACTTGAAACTTAATCTATATTTTAGTTTTTACAAAATTCCCAGTCCCCCCCCCTCACACACACACACACAAATTAACATCACAGTCTCTAAGTGTTCCGGAGCCATATGTGGGTGGTGGCTCTGGGTGGGATCAAGCACGCCCAGGCCAGCCCTTTCCCTTGGCTGGGATTTGGGTCTGGGTATTGTAGCTCATGAGCTTATAGTGGGGCCAGTTGGTGTCCCTAGCTGTGAGGTGTGAACACAGCTCTTCTTGGCATGTTATATGTATGTGAGATCCATCTATCAGGACAGGAGACAATGACTGAAGTCTTCCAGAGTGGCAGCTAGCTGTGTGGCATTTACCCATCAGCTGCTTTGCAGCCTTGTGAAACAGCTGAGAGTGATCCAGAGGCCCTTCAGGTTAGACGAGCTTCCTCAAGGGTTGCATTATGGAAGATGAGTCCAACCTTGGGATAAAACCCATAGGGAACTATGGTTTCACAACCTGGTGACTTTGGAGCAAGTGGGAGCAGCAGCCATCTTGGACAGTGACCCATTCCCCATATCCCCCTCTCTTTCCTACAGTGTATCCATCTATCAATGAATTAGGTTATCATTTAAGAACAACTGATTTGGGTGTACGAGTATGTGCTCAATCTGAGCCATGGATGTAGTCAAATAAAAAGCCTCCCTGCCAAAGATTCTAAAATAGTGACTGGTGACCCAGCTGCCCCTTAGAGAAATCTGTAGTGCAGTGATGCTTAGCACCTATTCCAGAATCTCTGACTTAATCTGCCTTCGGTGTGGCCTTGGCATTGGGATTTTAAAGGTTTGATTATCACACAACGTGATTCTTGTCTGCTGCCTGGGTGTGAGACACTGTTTAGAAAACTCAGTGATCTTGGGGACCATTAACCAGCTCTCAGGAGTTACAGTTGCATTCAACACACCGGTGTTCCCAAGTGCTGACAGAGTGATGCTGTGATGTACAGGGTAAGTCCTGCACTGCCTCTCCCAGACTCTCTGTGGCTCCTCACTTCTCTTTTAATAGCTATCAAGTCTGGTTTCTCTGACAGGACCCTGCTAGACCAGCCTCTGTGACCTCTCCATCATCTTCCACTGTCCTGTCCCCTCTGCCCAGGCTCCCCTCTCCCGGGCAGTGTATCAAACATCCTCACAGGGTCTCATTTGGATCTTAAGCTTTGGGTTTCCCACTGTGCCCCAGCCTGTCCTGTTAAGGCATGTGGTCATCACACTCACCTCCTTCAATCTTTCACTCACACATCATCTCCTCAGTGTGACTTCCTCAGGCCCCTTCCTACCCCATTTCCCTTTACTGTGACACAGATACTTTCTTAATTATGACTGAATAGTCACCCATCCCCTCTGCCCAGGATGTCCATTCACTTTGTTCCCAATGTATCTGGCATCTAGGACATGCCAGGCATGAAAGATGCTGCTGAGATTGGAGTATGTCCGTCGGAAGGAAGAGTGAGTGCCGGGGCCTCAACTCAGTGCCACAGCCCACACTCCAGGAGGTGGGTCTCCTGGAAGGTGTTTCAGCCATGGAGTGAGGCCTTTCCTCCTTGAGTGAGTTCTTCCTCTCAGAGCATTGGGTTAGTTATTTAGTTATGATGAGCACACATGCCTTGTTACAAAGCCACATAGATCATTTGTCTCATTCATGAGTATCTGTTGTCCTGGTTTTTCTACCATGAGTCAAAGTGTCATAAAGCCTTAGCTAGATGCAGCTATCCAATCTTGGGTTTGATAGGTCATATGCCAAAATAAGCATCTTTACAAATTACCCAGTCTCAGGCCTTCTGCTATAGCAACCGAAAACAGGCTGAGGTGGCTACTTTATAAATATTCGTTTATATATAGCTGCCAAGTACTATCTGCTGAGGACTCATTCAGATACGTTCCTGAGTAGAGTGGGTGATGAGCTTAAATATTTAACTCCCTCCATCAGGTACCATCCAGAATGACAACAGGACATGAGTAGGAGTACTGGGCCAACACCTTCCCCGGAAAGCAGTAAACAGAGAATCAGAATCAATGAGTTACTACCAAATGCAGTAGAAAAACAGTGGCTCATAAATCAGAGCACAAAGGGACTCAGACCTATTTTTTAAAAGTTAATGTGTACATTCATTGTATAAAATAATGGGTCTCACTATGACATTTTGATCATTATATTTTAACATCATGATCTTTGTTTATATTTGTGTCCCAATACTTCTTTTTAAAACATTTATTTTATGTAATTATAGATATATATGGAGGGCCATATGAATGCAGGTGCCTGTAGAGCCCCAAGGTATTGGGTCTCCATAAAGCTGGAGTTACAGGACGCTGTGAGCTGTCCAGGGTAGGTGCTGGGGCCTGAACCCAGGGCCTCTAGAGCCATCTCTTCAGCCCTCCTTTCTCATGGCTTCTTTTGCTTCTCTTCCTCTCATAACCTCCATTTTCTCTTCACATAGTCTCTCTTATTTAATGTACTTACAGACATAAAATAAAAATACACATTAATATATATACAAATATATATAAAACTCACATACCACACATGTGAGAAAATGCAGAATTCATATGGCTTGTCTCTCTTGGTTTGGCTTCTTTTCTGAACATGATGACTCCTCTTCCATGCATTTTCCTTCCAGTGGCCTGACTTTATCTTTCTTCATGTCTGAATAATACTCCACAGTATACACATACCACATTTTCTTTAGCCATTCATTTGTCTGTTGACCCAGGACTTGGCTCTTATGAGTAGTGCTGAGATAATCAGTGACCTGTAAGTAACCCTGTAGTCTTCTGACTTAGATCACTTTGAGTGAAAATCACATATTCATTTTTGACAAAGTAGCAGGCATCATGGGAATAGGAGCGAGTGTAAACACTTGCATGCTGCATAATGAGACAGAACTGTGAAGTGACCGTCTGCCATGAAAGCCTCAAGAATGAACACTGAGCTTCTATTTTTCCAGAAGGTCAAGAGTACCTACAGCAGCAGCAAACACAGGAACCTAAGATGTCAGAGGCTCACCATGTCAATGGCTCCTTCCAAATCCTGGACTGGGAGGCTAGAGATTAAGGACCCTCTACACGGGAGGTGGGGGCAGAGCCCAGGAGAATACTCCCTTTGGAGTTTAGTAAAGAGCTTTAGGAAACACAGAAAGGGAGCCAGTAAACATTGATATTTCCCTGCTATGACCATCTCCTGGAAAACTTTCCAGTCCTCTCCTTGTGACTAAACCTTGTGACTAAACTGGATTGTAAATTCATGGCAACCCATCTTCGAGTTTCATCTGAGCTGTGGGTAGCCAGGTGGATGGGGAGATGGGATGAGAGGAGGCAGCCCACACTGTTTGGAGAATGTTCTTAGTTTGGTCAACTCCTTGTTTTAGCTTGAATAATGTGGCCCAAAAAAAGGTACCTATGAAAAGACTGCATTATTTAAGAAGAGGATACCATGGCAGTCATATCACACTGAAAATAATCCGCATTATTTACTGTGTGCTTTTGGTTAAGCCCAGAGGGGAAAAATGAACTCTGTAGAATCGGGTGAATGCTGAGTGAGAGAGCAACAGACTGAGATGAAAGGGGACTTGCCCAAATGAGGAAACGTCTATAAAGAAACGAAAGGAAGTGTAACACAGGTGAAAATGACATGACAGATATTTAAACAAAAGTGACACCGCAGAAAATCCAGCCCAGGAGGAGGACCAGACAAGCCCCACGGGCTCCATCCAAAGCTTACCTTTCCGGCCAGGAGAGACAATCCAAGATCCACACGGCACACGTGAAGGGGAAGAAATCCAAACAGGCACTCAAATACCGAACATTCAAGCATCCATTCTTTTAAATTACTGTCTATTGTTTTGAGAATTTCACACGAGTACTGTATTTACATCACTTCTACCCCTTTCTCTTCTCCCTCTAACTCCTCCCACATCTCCCTACTCTCCCTCAAATTCATGACCTCTTCTGGCTTAATTGTTATAGTTATACCTAGATACATATATGAAGTGTCCATTCTTCCTAATTCTAGAATAAAAGAGTCAAGATATAGGAAGGAATGAGGAGCAGAAAAAATGTATACTCTTAATCTCCTCAAAAGACCAGAGGATTGTAGTCCATTTTTCTTTCTTCCTTCCTTTCTTCCTCCTTCCCTCCCTTCCCCCTCCCTCCCTCTCTTCCTCCCTTCCTTCCTGGCTTCCTTCCTTCTCCTCCTCCTCTTACTCCTCCTCCTCTTCTTCTTTAAGACAGGCTCTCACTGTGTAGACCAAGCTGGCCCCTAACTCACAGAGATTCACCTACCTTTGCTTCCCAAATCAGAATTTCAAGAAGACATGGTGTAGTTTCTCTGGAGTGCAGAAAGATCCCCATAGATTTATGTTCCTGTGGTCATTTGCAAGGTTAATGAGAAGAGTGAGTGACTTCCACACAGTGCTCAGATGAAATGAATTTCATAAGGAAAATAAAACCTCTAAGGGATGGGGATACAGTACAATAGTGGGACGATGGGGCTAATCTTTCTGTGTGTGCTCCATAGAGTTAGAAGCAAAAACAAGATGGAACTGGACAGATTGTTCTTTCAATATGGTAGTCCTGATGTTGAGACAGAAAGCTTTACAGCAGAAGAAGTAATCATGTGTCATATGGCCTTGGCCACACAGCAGTGTGTTCCCAGCCTGTGCCACTATCAGAGGTAGGGACTCATGGCCAGTATCCCTAATGGACACACCCACGAGAAAGTAAACCCTACAGAGAACAAGTAAGCCCCTTTTCCCTTGTCTTTGAATATACATAGAGAGACTGAAAAGAAGAAAGATTCTTTAAGAAATTTTTACATATAAAGCTCGGCTTGTTGGCACAAGCCTGTCATCCCATCTACTCAGGAGACTGAAGTAGAAGGATTATAAATTAAAAAGAAGCATCAGAAACTTAGATCTTGTTTCAAAATGAAACATAAAAGAGGCTGGGGAGATAGTTCAATGGATTAGTATTTGCCTAGAATCCCCCAGTGAGGGGCTGGGGTGTGGTTCAGTGGTAGAGCCCCTGCCTAGAATCCCCCAGTGAGGGGCTGGGGGTGTGGCTCAGTGGTAGAGTTCCTGCCTAGAATTCCCCAGTGAGGGGCCGGGATGTGGCTCAGTGGTAGAGTGGCTGCCTAGCACTAATGAGGCTCTGTGTTCTATTTCTAGTCACACACACACACACACACACACACACACACACACACTCACAAAGCGGGGGGGGGGGGCTTTTGTACTTCCATTATAAGTAATTTCGTGAATTTGTCAAAGCAGTTAATCTGATAAGCATGGCCTGAAGATCACAATGAAAGACCCCAAGTTTTCAGGTTGGCAATACTGACAAATCTCCAGCAAAACAAAACTCAATCTTTTCTGGAGGAACCACTTTAAATTCCATAGGTAAAATTCTAAGGAACCTGTGCTTAATTAAAAGTTCAAAAGCAGATGAGATTGCAAACCACCATGGCAAGAATGAACAGAATCAGAAGACACCATAAGGTCCCCATTCATACAAAAGCTACAGCTACAGCAGTGACGAAACTCACAGCTCTTAAAGGGCGTGCCAATTGTGCTTCATAAAGAGGAGCTAGGAACGTGAGAAGATGGTACTCAAAATCACAGAGAATCACCAGCAGCACTTGAAAGAGTTAATATTATGTGTAAGAAGTTAAAAATTCTCAGTATGATCTGGAGAGATAGCCTAGCATCAGGTGATGTTGCAGAGGATCTGAATTTGGTTCTCAGAATCCACGAAGGGCAGCCTGTAACTCCAGCTCCTCCTCCAATGCCACTGTCTGGCCTCCATAGATACTGCACTCATATACATATTTTTGCTAGCCAGTTTCTATGTCAATCTGACAGAAGCTAGAGTTATCTGACAGGGGGAACAAAAATTACCCTGTAGATGGGCCTGTATGATTATTTTCTTAATTAGAGATTGATGTGAGAGGGTCCAGCCCATGGTGAGTGGTGCCATCTTGGGCTGGTGGTTCTGGTTTCTATAAGAAAACAGGCTGAGCAAATCATATGAAGCAAGCCAGTAAGCAGCACCCCTTCATGGCCTCTGCCTTAGTTTCTGCCACAAGGTTCCTGCCCTGTTTGAGTTTCTGTCCTGATTCCTTTGATAATGAACTGTGATGTGGAAGTGTAAGCCACATAAACCCTTTCCTCCCAAGATGATTTTGGTCATGGTACTTCATTACAGTAATAGAGTCCCTAACTAAGACAACACACACACACACACACACACACACACACACACACACACACACGCACGCACGCGCACACACACACGCACACACACACGCATTCATGCATGCACACATGCACACCCACACACATAGTTAAAAAAACAAATAAAAATTCTCAGGGCACAGGCTAAGCAGACATATAAATAGAATGTGTAATATATATTCCTTCGTAGCTCTAGATTCAACATACTGAGAGAAAAGGGAGATTGGCAAAAGTCAAAGACACAATAGCTTCAATTCTCTTAAACCTATTAAAGAAATGCTAAAGATTTGATTTGCAAAACTCAGCTACTCTAAAAATGAACAAATATGGGAAAAACCAGACAACTGTAAATCCCACAAGAAAGGGAGATGGACAGAAATAGCTGCCACAGCCTGCATGGTGAGCTCCTGCAAACCTGACTGGGGCAGTGAGGAGATGAAGAAAGAACAGACAATGAGTGTCAGAAAAGCTGGAGTCAGGTAGGCAAACAAGAACCTCAGCACAGTTATACACAGTCCAGGAGGAAGGGGTAGGTAGACTCTGCAGGGGGAGTCTGCAGGTGAGCACTCTCAGATTGCAGTTATCCCAAAAGAAGAAGCTGTAGTTGGTAGTTTAAAAAAAAAAAAACATTGGCCAGTCATTCATAAACCCTTTACGTTTACACTCAAACCAGAGGAAGGTTTTGCAATCCTCTAGCCTCACCACGGGGAAAGTTTTGCCATTCCCATAGGGCTGAGGCACGGGGGTCCTTGGCAGAGCTGTGCACATGTCACACAGCACACATTCACATAGGACTTCATCTCCTCTTCACACTTTCACTCAGGCTTTCTCTGCTCTCCATAAGTGCCCAGAAAACAAAAAAGAATAGTGCCAAACATTAGCCACCACAACTCTGAAATTGAACCAACCTATAGCAATGCTAGAGGCTGGGAGATGGGAAATTATCTTGAAATATGTCTTAATGTGTGGTTTCTGTGTATAAATTATATTTTACAGTAGTGAAGATGATATATTACAATAAGAAAAATCTCATAGTTTAAATTTTTTTTTGAGAGTTTCATATAACATTTTTTGTCATATTCTTCCCTTCCCCCAGTTCTTCCCAGATCCATCCTCTTCCCTAGCCATCCAACTTTTCTCTCGGAAGAAAAGAATTTCTAAAATCTGTTCTTCAGAATTCAGGAAAAAAAATATGTGATAATGTGAAAGAAAGTATGTTCTTCTGATAACTCTAACTGCAATGTTGTAAAAATTAACATTACGATTTCTAAAATGTGTTGTGCACATTGAATGGAAATAAAATATTAGACTAAGATAACGCCTATCAGCAGCAGGATTGTATGATAATCTGAGTGATTGGGAAGAGTAATATTGACTAGCTAGAAAATTAAAAATTATAAGGACAACCACTTACTTAAGGATATATGAAAATACAGAGAGATGAATAAAAAAAATAAAAAAAAACTGAAGAAGCAAAACATAAAACTCAATGACATATTTAGAGTCCACTATAACCATTTTCACAATAAACATAAATGAGTTAAAATTTCTGGATAAAGAGTTGAACAGACAGAGTCAGTGCAGGTGAGGTAGAAATAGCAAGGGAAGGAGAGTAAGAAGCAGAGCCTTAAGGTAGAGTGTGGGGATTTCATGGTACAAGGGAAAGCTTGCTACCTTGATTGACACTTCCTTTCAGGGAAGATCTATTTTGAGCTTGTGATGCTATTGGCAGTATTTTATCTTCAGCAGACCTTTCAAGGTTGGACTCAGTCCTGACAGGAACTTTGTCTACCGAGTGTATATTGAACTCATATCTTTTCCTGTCATGTCAACAGCAGTCAAAGCATCTATCTTTCCCAGGATGGCGTCCACATCAGGAAATAATTTTAACTGTAGATCTATAATTTAACCCATGATGTGTCTGTTTGACTTCAGCTCATTTTTATCATTGAGTAGTATTCCATTCCATCAATATAACAAAATGTATTTGTCTATTCTATGAGTTTTGGAAACATGTTGGTTTTTATAATTTAGGTGATTTTATTAAGACCGCAGGACTAGGGTTGCTGATATGGCTCAGTGGGTAAAAGAGTTTGCTGAGCAAGCCTCATAATGTAAGTTCAATTCGTGGGGCCCATGGTGGAAGGAGAGAACTGAGTCCTAAAAGTCACCATTTGACCTACTCATTAGTACCTGACTCACTCAGACGTATGTACATGTGTCATGTACACATGCAATAATATTAAATTAAAATATAAGAAGACAGCGGGTATAATCATTCAGGCATACACCTTTTGGTAGGCAGGAATTCAGTTATTGGAAGGGAGTTCTCTATTTCTTGCTCTTTATTTATTTAGGCTACAGTTTCTGAGTTATAAGATACACACTTACTTTGCTTTAATAGATATTTCCAAGTAATCTAATGAAGGAATTTTACCAATGTGCATTCTCATTAGCAGCTTAAGGGAATTCTAGCTGCACCACATTTGGCCAAACATCTGGTAACGTGAGTATTTTCAGTCTTAAGCCTTGCTAGGCTTACTGGGTCTGGCTGTAATCCCAGCATTTGGAAGTTAAGGCAAAAGCAATGACCTCAAGTTCAAAGCCAGGCCAGGAACATAGTGGGACCCAGCATTGAAGCAAAACAGAAAACTGTAATGATCATAAACTTAAGTGTTCCAGTAGTTTTATTGTTTTAATTTTGTATTTTTCCTTTTTCTTCACTTACTTTCTCCCTGACCCAATTCCTTTCCTTTTTGAGATACGGTCTTGCTATATAGCCCATGCTGGCTTCAAATTTATAATTCTCTTGCCCCGGCCCACTGAGACTGGGATTACAGGGATGAGTCATCACACTCTGTTCCAATTTGTATTTTTCTGGATGCTTAAAGACACTGAACCCTTGTTCATGCTTTTTAAAAAGTCTTTTTCTGAGGTGTTAGTTCAGATTCCACTCTTATATTTCTAGTGGACTGTCTAAATTCTTCTAACTGATTATAAGGTCCTCTCCATACTTTAAGATTGAGATCAATGCTGAGTATTTATGTTGGAAATGTCTCTACTGACTGTGGTCTGTGGCTCCCCCCACAAAATACTGCCTTTTGATGAGCAGTAACACCAAGTTCTAATACTACTCAGTGTGTAATGTGTCAATTATTTCCTTTAGAGTGAATAAAGTTTTGGGCTTGTTAAATAAATGCAAAGATAATCAGAATATTCTGGTTGTGTTGTTGTTGATGTTCCAGAAACTTGAATTATTCTGATTATCTAATTTAGCTCAATGATAGAGCTTTAATTAGTTTTTATGTCTTGCATGAGTACCACACAGAGGCAAGGGGAAGTGTTAGATGCATTCTCACACTGAGCCAACAGGAGGGAGAGATGCCCACATAGAGCCAACAGGAGGGGGATGCCCACATGGGATAGGGAGATGCCTTCCCACATAAATTCATTCTAAGGAACTGGCTCACCATTGTGGACTTAAGAAGATTCATAACCCACAATCACAACCAGAACACTCAGGAGAACACATGGTCCAGTTTCTTTTTGAATCTGAAAACCTGAGAACTGATAAAGACAGTGGCTAAGTTCCAGGAAAGAAGTCTATAGAAGAGTATTTCAGCTGGAGTTTGAAGACATCAAAAAGTTTTGTATATGCAACACACACACACACACACACACACAAACACACACACACACAACATCAGCATTAAAAAAAATAACCCAGTGAATTCTGTGCATCTTTTGTTATTAACCTATGTCTGTAAGCACAGTGGATAAAGTTGATTCTAATCAAGTTATGTGCGGTCATTATTATACAAAGTATTCCAAATTTTTGCTAAGGCAATAACTATATACAATTAAAAAGTAAGGTTTTGCTTCACTCATTTTTTCTCTCTTACCAGTTTTTTTAAACAAGAGACTCTCATGATCTTATTTCTGGTTGATGCTAACATTTCCATTTCCTGCTATGCAAGCATAACATGCTATAATCTTCATTACTTTTCTGTTGCTGTGACAAAAGCAACTTACAAAATGGTTTATTTCAGCTTACAGTTCCAGAGGGAGATGTGGCAGAGCAGCAGGAGTAGAACGCTGGCTGATCATAGCTTTAGCCACACACAGGAAGCAGAGAAAATGGGCAGGAAGTCGGGTGAGGCTGTAGAACCTCACAGCCCAACCCTTAAGGACACACTTCCTCTAGCAAGGCTCTACCCTCTAAAGGTTCAATGCCTCCCTGAACAGCATTGTCAAGTTGAGATCATGTGTTCAAAGACATGAGCTTAAGAGGGATATTTCTCACTGAAACCATAGGAATGATCTATTGATTTCCTATTCTGTTACTACTTTTTTTGTTCTCACATGTCCTTTGTCCACTTTCCCTCTTCCATCTGCTGGATGCATCCACATCACAGCCGCTGGCTAGATAGTAATGAAAGTTTATACTAACGTGACCACATTGTCTTCTGCCTGGCCAAGCAGTGTAAACAATCTTTTCCTACACTATTCTTGTTCTTTTGTCATTGGCCACTGCTTAGCTTTTTAACTTACTCCCCGTTCTCAGCATAGAGAATCATTTCTCTGAAGATGGATGAGATGGCTCAGCAGTTAAGTTCACACACTGTTCTTGCAGAGAACCTGACCTCAGTTCCCAGAGCTCTTATCAGGCAGTTCGCAGCTGCTTTTAACTCTAGCTTCAAAGGATCTGATGCCCTCTTCTGTCTTCCTCAAGAACTGCACTCATGTGCACAAACCCACACAGTCACACACATAAACACATAATTAAAAAATAAAGTAAGAATTCTTTCAAAAGGAGGCAAAAATCATTTCTCTCTAAATGTTCCAAGACCTCTGAGATACCTGTCAGTAATCACCCAAACATACAGTCATGTTTCTTTACACTTTGTGTGTTCCTACTCCATGGACTTTTCTCCCATTATCTTTTGTAGGCATGCTCACTTGGCTTCCAGAATTCCTGTCTTATTTTCTAGTTTTGCTTGGATATTTTGACTTGTTTCCACCCACACCCACCCAGCCATGGAATCTTCTGGGTCTGCTTCTTGTCCCTGGTGTTCTGTCAGTTCATGATGCTTTGATCAGCATGGCTGGCTTGTAAGCTTTGGATGTATGACTAACCTGAACAAGCTTCCAGTGCTCCTCAGCCTCCCATCATTGTAACAAACAGCTCGGATAAGTTGCCTTATATCAAAAGAAGGTTTCTTTTTTCCTTTAAAGCTGACTTTATTCTTTTTTCTTCTCTTGAGAAGAGGGTTTTTTACTTACAGTTTTGGAAGCTCTAACCCATGGTTGACTGGCACCATGACCTCTGTGCTTATCGAGGGGCATCAATGATTAGCAAAGCCATCTCAGACATACCTAGAAAGAAAAAGACATAAATCAAGGGGCTGAGTCCCACCAGAGCCTTCAAGAGCACACTCCCCATGACCTATGACCCATACAAGGCCCCACCTCTTAAAGATTTCACCAGTTCCCAAATGTGCTGCATGTTCAAAGCCAATCTGTGCTACATAGTGAGTGTTTGTCTAACCTGGGCTACATTGCGAGTTTCTAGCCAGCTTGAACTACATTAGGAGACCTTAACTCAAAACAACAGTAAATACAAATAAATAATTTTAACTCTTCCAGTAAGTTTTGACTGAAATTTAATTTTGCATTTTTACTCCCTCCACTCCTTTCTCCCTTCATCCCATCCACTCTCTTCTCCTCATTCTTACCACCTCTCTCTTCCCCTCCTCTTTTCTGACACTAAATGCACATTTAAGATGCAAGATGTAGGGGCTGGAGAGATGGCTCAGTGGCTAAGAGCACTGGCTGCTCTTCCAGAGGTCCTGAGTTCAATTCCCAGCACCCACATGGCAGCTCACAACCATCTGTAATGAGATCTGGTGCCCTCTTCTGGCCTGCAGGCAAAACACTATACATAATAAATAAATTAATAAATCTTTTAAAAAAAAGATGCGAGATGTAGCATGCAATGTCCTTTCTGTCGATACTTTTTTCCCCTTAGATTATTGATTTTATGTGCATGAGTGTTTTGCCTGACTCTATGTGTGTACGCCATGCCTGTGCAGTGCCTGTGGAGGCCAGAAGAGGGTGTTGGATCCCCAGGAACTAGAGTTAAAGCAGTTGTGAGCTGCCGTGAACTGAACCTGGGTCCTCAGCAAGAACAGCCAATGCTCTTAGTCACCAAGCCATCTCTCCCGACTCAGTGTTATTTCTTTGGTGATCTTCTTCCTATAATTCTCTTTCCCGGTGGTCGGATGTAGACTCCTTGGATGGACACACTGTTTCTCTCTCCTATTACTCATTTCTCGTGATCTATGTTTTTCTTTCACCTGTTGATTATTCCCCCACGTTCTTCGCGGTTTGCTTCTATTTTGGTTTTCCTTCTTTGGTCTGTGTCCTTCATATTTCATCTTTTCTGTCAGGGGACATGGATTGTTGCTATACATTCAGATATAAGAGCAAGACTTCAACCTCGCTGGAAGCTCAGTGTTCCACATAACCCTCCACTGTGCAACAGCAGAGAGGACGTCTGTGGTGGTGGTGGTTGTTGTTGAACAGGCCCTCACCACAGGATCTGTCAGCCTTTCTATTTCTGGTCATTGGATTTTTACACCAGAGAATCCTGTCATATCCTGCATGGTCCTGGGTTGCACCCACTTGCTGATACTGTAGAAACAGGACAAGGGAACAGGTGCAGTGTGACCATTATGGTTCTGTACTCACTTGTTCCATATTCTTTAATTTAGTACCATCTCCTCCAGCTGTTTCTACTCTCCCCATCATCTGGGGCCCCCACATTCTAAAGACAATAAAGTTCCAGTCCTTACAGAGACAGAATGGGCCACACGTGGAAGCCACAGAGACTGGCAAAGGCAAGGGGTCGGCACCTCACTGCTCAGGACACATGTGCAACCCCAGTGATTGTCGCCTGAGAGCCCCAGCCCTGCTCTGTGTCCTGTGGGAAAAATTAATTTGTTTTTTGCCTGGCATCCCCTCTGTTGGCACAAGACTTCCATTTCCTTGGCCCGCCTCACTCATTACCTTTGCTCTGTCTCCAGTTTTAAAAATTTCACTTTCATCTGCGAATACTGCTGACGCGTCTCTATTTATCCTCAGCATCGTTACGTGCAATCGTCATTTGGGTTATTTTACTATTGCTGCAATAACATTTTGAGGGAATGAAAAAAAAACACATAAGAAATTGAATCCATGTATTCACAGGTATTTCTTAATATATCTAAATTTCTTTCTTTCCGTATACATAGACACACAAAATTAGGTTCAAAATAAGCAGAAAATACTTACAAATCTTGTATGTTCAAAGGGTGGACACAAAGAACATCTCAGCAAATGATAAAACGTGAGACTATAGGCCTCCATCCCACCTTCAATTACTATTGTGTACCCTCTAGCAAGGAGGGAGAGCTGTCGCCCTACAGTAGTGGTGACTGTTCCTACCCTTCGACTGCGGCGTCAGTCAGTGATAGAGTAGCCCGGTACAGTGTAGCTTAGGGAAGGCTGTGTTTTAGCTTATGATTCCAGAAGGCGAATCCAGAAGGGTCCCAGAGTCCACCACGGCAGGGGAGGCCCAGAAGCCCTGCAGCCCTACCACAACCTAGTCCCCATGCAACAGGGCAAAAGTCCCACTGATGAGACGAAGTCAAGTTTAAAAACGTAACTGACGGACCAAATTGCTGATGTGTAAGACCCAGTGCAAAAACACAGTAACTTGAAGACCCAAGATAACATGTCTCCTCCCAAACTACCGGCCTCAGAGGAAGGAACCCTATGACAGAGACTTAGATGAAATTCTGGACAAAGTAATAATAGTAATAAGTATGTTTAATAATAGTAATAAGTATGTTTAAAGAAACGGAAGAGGATACAGACCAACTGCTGAAGAAATTCCAAAGGAATATAAATAGCTGAATGGAAAAGGGAGATGACGCAGTGTATGCAAATTGAATTTAGTAAAGATGTAGAAATAATGAGGGAACAGAAAACTGAAATGATGCTGGACATTAACAATTTAGTAAGCCGAAGCAAACCTCAGTGGAAAGCCTCCCCGGTGGAACGGATCAAGGGGAGGGCAGGGTATCAGGGCTTGAACAACATGGTAGAAGCAAATGGATCATTCAGTCACAATAATAAACTTTTAAAAAAGACATGACTGGAAGACAAATATCTTTAGAATACCATGAAAATTGATGGATTATGGATGAAAGAGGAGGAGGAGGAGAATCTTATGCTAAATGCAGGGAACATATTTTCAATATAATCACAACAGAAAAGTCCCCAAATCCAGGGACAGAGGGGGCTGTCCAGGCACAAGAGACACATGGAATGCCAAATGGGCAGGGCCCGAAAAGAACCCCCCACATCACATGATGGTTAAAATGCTAAACAGACAGAACAAAGAAAGGCATGGCCCATCAGAATAGCAGCTGATTTCAAAACAGAAACTTTCAAAGCGAAGAGGTGATGAAATAGAGCAGTTCAAGTTCTGAGAGACCATAGGTGTCAATCCAGAGGAGCGGGCTCAGCCAACCCGCAACTGCTGGAGATGGGAAAGTATTCTACGACCAGTCAGAGTCAAGGAGTTTGGGACCACAAAGCTGACCCTGCAGAGAAAGATGGAAGGCATCATTTGAGGGAAAAGCACTGACAGACACGACAAGAGACTAGAGCAGTGGTTGAGTGCACGTGCATGAGGTATGCGACAGGCACTGTACATGACGTCATCAAAAATGGCTCCATCAAGGAAACGAATGGCATCAAATGCTGGAGAGGATGTGGGGAAAAGGAACCCTTGTTTGTTGCTTTCAGGATTGCAAATGAAAACACAAATTGTGGAAAACAATGTGGGGTTTAAAAAAAATGCTTAAAGATTGAACTACCATAGTGCTACTCCAGGGCTTGCTCCCAAATGACTCTGTCTCCTACAATACAGATACTTTACACATCCATGGTTATTGTTGCTCTGTTCACCACAGCAAGAAGCTGGAACCCATGTCTATGTCCATCAACTGGTGAATAGATAACGGAAATATGGTATGGGCATACAATGGAATTTTAGTCAGTTGTATAGAAAAATGAAACCTTCAGAAAAAAAAATGGATGGAGCTGGAAATTGGTGACCCCCCAAGGATGTAGATAACATGACTGGGGAGTGGGGGAGGGAGAAGGCAAGAAGGTGAATGTGGGAAATGGGGTAGGGAAGAGAGTCAACTAAAGTGATTTGTGTGATACCCTGGAAGACCAAAGAATGCGGAGACATCTGAATTACATTCTTATATCTTAAAAAAAAAGAATATGAAATATGCAAATACAAAATTTGTAGGGAATTGATAGATGGGGTAAATATTATATTAAGATAGTCAACTTAGGCTCAACACATTTTCTCTCTCATATCTATTAATTTTTTTAGATTTATTAGGGATGTTTTGTATACACGTTTGTTTTCCACTTGCATGCTATGCCTCCAGAGGCCAGAAGAGGGCGTTAAATCTCCTGGAAGTGAAGCTACAGAGAGTTGCAAGCCACCATATGGGTGCTAAGAACCAAACCCAGGTCTTTTGCAAGAGCAGCCAGTGCTCTTAACCACTGAGCCAGCTCTCCAGCTGTTTTTGTTTAAAATAGTTTAAAACAAAACAAAACAGAAAACAAAGTTCAGCCTTTTATTGAACATGTTAAACAAAGAAGTTTAGTCAAAAAGATCAAAGCCCATGTCATCCTTAGAATCCTCAGATTCTTCCCTCTTCCCTTCGACTTTCTCCTCCTCAGCTCAGGCAGCAGCTGTGGAGGGGGCAGGCCTGCCAGCTGTTGACCTCTAGCTGTTGGAGCTGGTCCACCAGTGCCCACACTGTAGATGAGGCTCCCAGAGATGACATTGACCTGACTGTGCCTGATTGTGTCAAAATAATTTTTTTTTAATGACAGCATTCATGGTTACCCTTGTCGTTCTTAAACATCCAGCCATACTACAAAAAGCAAAATAGGCCTTATTGAAAAGGAAAAAGACAAAATTGCCTTTAAGTAGACTCGCCCCAGGAGTTTGGGACGTGGTTACAGGCATTCCTCAGCTCCAGGCATCACCACAGGGAAGAGGAAGCAATGGGTGATGCTACTCTCAAAATAAAAAATTTAAAAATTCCTAGAGAACACACCATTCTTTTCAAAGTTCTCTTGGCTGTTCTTATCCAAGTATCAAGCTGCTATGTTGGAAATTTTTGTGTTTCTATTTCCATGTATTATTCTTTCTATTGTCCCACGAAAATAGGCCTTTTTCTGCTCCACCTCAAAGATAGAGGTATCACCTACTCTTCACCCTCCTATGAGCTCACCAAACTGAACATGCTGAGTTAGTGGCAGACACCAAGGAGGAGATTGGAAGCCTTTGACAGGATGTGGCTTCTGCTATTCCAGAGGTCAAAGTTGAAAAAACAAGGACAGAGGAAGCCAGTGGCAACAGAGGTAGGGCCTGGAAGATGTCAGAGCTCTTGTCACTCAGGACAGTAGGCTTTGGAAACTGGGTTTCCTAACTTCGAGGGTTGCTAATGTTAGGGGAAAGAATTGCTGCAACAACCTGGATTTCTCTTGTTAGATACAACAGGAGGCTGGACAGCTGATGCTTAAGAGCCTGGCATCCGAATCTGTCCAGGGTGAAGGGTAGCCATAACAGGTGCAAAGAGGACATTCATGCCCTGTGGGTGATGAGAAGTTGCCAGGGCTGGGCATGATGGCACACACCTTTAATCTCAGCATGGTGAGCATAGGCGGGTAGAGCTCTGTGAGTTTGAAACTAGCCTGGTCTACATAGAGAGTTCTTCACTAGCCATGACTACACAGTGAGACCCTGTCTCAAAGAAAGAGAAGGAAAAAGAGGAGGAGGAGAAGTGGAAGAGAGGAGGGAAGGAGACAGGGACAGAGGGGAGGAAGAAGAAGAAACTGGGGCTCGAGAGATGGCTTAGTGGCTACTCTTCCAGAGGACCTGGGTTCAATTCCCAGCACCCACAAGGCAGCTCACAGCTGTCTGCAGTTCCAGTTCCAGGGGATCTGATTCCTTCATGCACATAAAATAAAGTTAAATAAATTATTTTTTTTAAAGAAGCAACTGTTGCCATAATGCAATGTAACACATAACATACAACAATGTAACATGTTGGGTCACAACTCTGGGTCAATGAAGGAACAGAATAAGCTTCTGTCTTTACTGACCTCTTGTTTCCCCTCCTGTCACAGCCTTAATGGATTCTTTACTTCTGTGAACTGCAGGAAGCCCTTATGTCATTGCTGAAGCAAAGGAAAAGTTGAGCAGCATGGTTAGTCCTGGGCACATGGTGGGCACAGTACCTGTTCTTTGTCTATGTCAGGCATGATTACCAGCATTGTTTTTATTCCCAACTAATATTGAATCGCAAAAAGTATAGGAATGAGGGCAGAGCCACAGGTTCAGTGGTAACTCATTGTCATACTTTTTTCTGGTTTTGTGTCCCCTTTAACTCTTAGCTCACCTCATATATCAACGTCAGAGGAGTCTACTTGTAAAGTTGATTTCATAATATTGTATCCAATTCTGCCATGCTAATGCTTTGGTTTTTCACTGGTCCCCATGGGATATTTATGACAATAATTCTATTAGACTCCTAAAATACATGAATAAACTCTTTAAAATGTTTTAATGGCCATATTATCTGATTGTCATGCAAACAAACCGCATAGAAGTAATGTTAAATGAGAAACTACTTGAAATTGAATGAACACATTTCTACATAACCCAGTAAAAGACAGAATACAACAGCAAACACACTCTGTGAAGAACAAGGAGAGGATGACACAGGAGGAGAATCCGTGGGCTGCGGCCAAAGCCGTACTTATTATTACAATAATACTCTCGACTGCTTCTCTTATTAAGCAAGACAATATTAAAAACACGTACTCTGACCATTAGACTCAACAAATCAGCAAAAGTATTTTAAAAAATAAAGCAGGAGGAGGGAATTAGCAGAAATAACAAGCATAAATATTCAGTCAGCAGAATTGCTAAATAAATGAGGTCGGGTTCCCTGAAATGATGAATAAAATATTCAAAACTAAGAAATCTAATCAAGGAATGAGGAGACCAAAATAGGACTGAGAACAAAGATATAATCAAAGATATGAAGGGAGTTTGTAGACTTTCCAGAGACTTCTATGCACAACTCTGCTAAAAATGGAAACCACAAAACATTGAACTTCTTCAAAGCAGACACAATGAAGTCAACTTAAGACAATGTAGAAAAAAACATATAAACCAAAGACTTCTAAGAAGAAGAGCAGTGTGTGTTTGAAGCCACCCCCCTGGCCTATAGTGAGCTTCAGGCCAGCCAGGGATCCATAGTGAGACCCTGTATGAAGGAGCTATGTAAAGATGCCGAGACCCCAGATAGGCCCAGGCAGGGGTATCAACCCAGGAGGCAAGGGAGACTTTCATTGCTGGTTCCTTTTGTCCTGAAGATTGAACTGTTTTCTGAGTCAGGGTTTCAATGTTAGCCAAGGATGGCCTTGAACTGTAGTCTTCCCACCCCAGCCTCCCTAGTGATGGGGTCATGGGTGAGCACCAAGTTTGCCTGACTGAACTGTTCTTTAATGATTCTGAAGAATTGAGGAAGTTAGTAAGCTTCTCACTGTCTGTCTGTCTCTATATCATGAGCACATATACTTACACACAAAAATAAATTTTATAATATATTGAGGGGTTTAGCTCAGTGGTAGAGTGTATGCTTAACATTCATGAAGACCTTTGTTCAGTCCCCAGCACCCAAAAGCAAAATTAAAAAAATGAGGGACTATATTCTATAGTTCTTTTGCTTGTAATATAACTACATACTTAGAAAACCCAAGAGAATCAAAAGAATCTCATTAGAATTGATAATAAAACCCGGTATGAGCACTATGGGTGAAGCATACTTACTATTTTACTAGAGACAACCAGTAGATAAATATAATAAAAAGATCCTCATTATGGAATAATTCCCAAACAGTGCTCAGGAACAAATTTGACAAGAGTCATGCAGAACCAACAGGTGGGGAAAAAAAAGCTTATAAAAATGTGTGGAGGTGAAGCTGAGGCCAGCCTGGGTTACACAGCAATGACTTGTCTGCAAAAAATTCAACCCCTCTACATTATGGGGAGTTGTAATGTAAAACCTGTACATATAGACACAGGTAGAGGAGGATGGTAACTAGCACCCAAGCTCAGGGGAGACAGAGAGAGGTGGGGGGGATGGAGAGAGAGAACAGTAGGCTCCCTTTTATGGAGTCTAATATTGACCATATCCCTTTGGTCTGGCCTTGAACTTATGGCCTTCCTGTCTCAGCCTCCCCCATACTGGGGTTTCAAAAGAAAGAAATCTAAACAAAGAATAAGGTGACCACAATAAGACTGAGAACAAAGCTATAATCAAAGATATGATTGGGGTTGTGGATTTTCCAGAGGCTTCTGTGCACAGCTGGGACACTGCCTCATTGAGACATTTTAAAATGCAGCATAGAAGTCCTTCCTACAGCCCGTGCTGGAAAATTACAGATGGAATGGTTGGAGCATGAGCATGGATGGAGCATGGATGGAGCATGAATGGAATGGGTGGAATGGATGGAGCATGGATGGAATGGATGAAGCATGAATGGAGCATGGATGGAGCATGGATGAAATGGATGGAGCATGAATGGAGCATGGATGGAGCATGGATGGAGCATGGATGGAATGGATGGAGCATGAATGGAGCATGTATGGAGCATGTATGGAGCATGAATGGAGCATGTATGGAGCATGTATGGAGCATGGATGGAGCGTGGATGGAATGAATGGAGCATGGATGGAGCATGGATGGAATGGATGGAGCATGAATGGAGCATGGATGGAACATGGATGGAATGGATGGAGCATGAATGGAGCATGGATGGAGCATGGATGGAATGGATGGAGCATGGATGGAGCATGGATGGAATGGATGGAGCATGGATGGAGCATGGATGGAATGGATGGAGCATGAATGGAGCGTGGATGGAATGGATGGAGCATGGAATGTTACATGGTGTAGAGCACTCTCTCTTCATTGTCTGCATCCAAATCAGTGAACCAGTGAAATCTGCGCTCCTTGACAACAGACAAGATATGGGGTCAACCCTGGTCCCTATATATAGATGGATAGGTAAAGAAAGTGTGGTACCTATGTGGCATGATACCTTCTGAAGCTATCAGAGACAAATCTTACTTCCGAGATGTTAGTGAGAAATCCTCACACCCTAGATGTGTGGTCAGGAAGTGAAGCAGAGGCAGCACAGATTCTGTGCTGGGGAGAAGCTTCAACTACCACAGAGCTCCCACTAACTGCAGTGAGACACCCAGAGGAGAGCTGAGCAAGGCCTTTCCTCCCACTGAAGCTGGGAGATCAGCTGTGCTCTCTTCCTTCTGGGAGTGTGTGTGTGTGTGTGTGTGTGTGTGTGTGTGTGTGTGTGTGTGCTTGGTGTGGTATGTGTGTGATGTGTGTGGTATATGTGTGTGTGGTGTGTGTGGTATGTGTGTGTGGTATGTGTGTGGTATGTGTGTTGTGAGGGTGATGTCTGTGGTGTGTGTGTGTGTGGTATGTGTGCTATAGGTGTGTGTGTTGGTTGTGTGTATGGTGTGAGAGTGTGTGATGTGTGGTGTGTGTGTGTGTGGTATATGTGTGGTATGTGTGGTGTGTGTGTGTGTGTGTGTGTGTGTGTGTGTGTGTGTGTGGTGTATTTTGTGGTGTGGTTACCATCTCCCCAAACCCCATTTCATGTTTTCCATGCTGACTGCTTCACAAATAGATAGTTCACCTCCACCTCCCAGGTGCATGGGGACAGAGCAAGATCCACATTCCAAGCCCCGGACTCTGGGTTCATATTACAGCTCTAGAGCTCTCACAGTTGCGTGCTACCCATAAGGACTCTCTTCACAGTGGATAATGATACTCAAGCTTCAGCCCTGATGTTGTCACTGTCTCGCCTGAGCTTGACACTAAACAAAAGAAGGTAGTTTTAATCTGTCTTGTGTAGCTGTTTCCTTCAGATTGAAGGAGGGAGGCTCATGAAACTTGAAAGAAACTTAATGAAAGTCTTGGGGCTTCTCCCCATGTTGTAAGCAGTTTGCACCCATTGGGGAAGCGCATCCTTTGGTGGTGTGTCTGCCCACACTTTACACACCATGTGCAGTGATGGGGCTGCCCAAGAGTCACTTTGAGCTTCTATAAGTAATTCCAACAAACGCTCTGCTTCTCCAAGTCGTCTTGGGCAGAATCTTTTCTCTGATCTATTAGTTGTACTTATTGTCTGTGATGAATAGAAAGAATGTCCCCAGGAAAAAAAATCTCACAACATGTTTGTTAAAGGCCTCAGAAGCTAGTCCAGCTGGGTTACCTGTGGCTGTCCACACTGATATATAGGGCATTTATTTTGCAACCTCCCCCATCTCTTTCTCTCTCTTTCTCTTCTTCTGAGACAAGGCATGAACCTCACTATGTAGTCCATGGAGATCTTGAGCTTGTGGCAATCCACCTGTCTCAGCCTCCCAAGTGCTGAGATATCAGGTGCAAGCCACCGCGCCCACCCGTTCCACCATGCTAAGGTGGGCTTGCAGGAGACCTGCTCCTCACATTACAGATGCTTTCATGGTCCCTCACTCAAGCCACCACACATACACCTGAGTTGCTTTTTTCACTGCTGTGTCAAAATACTCTGCAAGAGCAACTTAGGTACTATATTTTCATGGTCCGTTCATCCATTGATGGCATCTAGGCTCACTATTGTAACTAGAGCTGCAATGAATATGAATGTGAGTCAAACACAGGAGGATGTGGAAGTAGGAGGGGCCTTACTGGGAAGAGGGTTTCTGCAGAGAAATGCTCGAGAGAGAGGAAAGGATGCTGAAAAGAACTGAAATTCATTTTGTGTGTATATTAAACCATCAAATAATAACAAACAGGGAGGAGGAGCCACTTAAGGCAGGAAGGATTTATTTTAGCTTACCATTTGAGTATGCATTCCATTGTGGTGGCGGCAAGAACCTGAGGCATCTGGTGACATTGCCCCCATAGTCTCTCATTAGGTAATGAGAGGAAGTAAGAGAGAGATGAATTCTGATGCTCAGCCCATTTCCCTCTTTTTAGTCATTCCAGGACCTGTGCTTTCAGACTGGATCTTCCCTGCTCTGTGAAACTCTTCTGGAAACATCCTCATAGACACACACAGAATTATACTTCTGTGATGCTTCTAAATCTAGGGGAGTTGACAATGAGCACTGACCACCATTACATGATGCCAACAGAAACAGTGATACAGAACTGTGAACGCTGGCATGGAAAGAAGTGTCTTAACTTCCTTCTAGCCAGACAACTATCTAAATGTATCCCATGGGTGAATTTCAGAGCCTCTATTGTGCCCACATACAGGTGGATTAACACCTGCCCCTGGCCCCTATCATTTCCTGTATACTCTAGTTTGTAGGGTTATTGTGGTGTATGCAAATATACTCCTTATTCTTTTTTTAAAAAAAACTTTTTATTGATTCTTGGTGGATTTCACATCATTCATAGTCCTTTTTTTGATGCACATTTTAATGCAACTCCATATCTAGGACACAGAAAGAGCAAACACTAGGATTTAAAAAAAAATTTCTTATCAGTTAACCACTCAAGCTAACTATTTGATGTTATGTACTAGCTCAAGTTACAGCCAGTATCTGAAGGGTCCAAGGGGTTTTGCAGAGGTTTCCTGACTTTGTGCAACCAGCTAGCTCTTGCCTGTTCTCCATACCTACATGGGCAGTCAAGATGAATGAGGGAGGAAAAATATAACAGGAAGGCCCTGAATAGATTCAGTGGTCAGGAGACATTAATCTTGACATGCGTGGTCTGCTTCTCTGAGGAGCCATCGTCACCCTTTCTGACCACCACACTTCATTTGTCTGCTTAATGTCCCATAATCTAAGCCTTTTGATTAACCCTGTAAATGGGCTCTGCCCCTGGTGGGTCTTTGCCCCTTTGAGTTGTCTGGACAGTGCAGAATACTGAAATAGTTTCTTCAACCTGTTCGTGGTTAGAAGTCTTTTCCTCTAGCCATCAGAGTCTGTCTTGATCCTTGTTAACTTCAACCTCACATGACCTGGTCCTATCAATGCTGTAACTGATTAAATCCTGGGGGAAAGGATTGGCACACTTTCTCTGAGCACATACTTTGTGCCAGGCTCTGCATAATGTGCTGCTAGGAACATGATTTGATGAACACCCAGTTTGGGAGGCTTTAACTGTTTCACCTGTTGGGATACAATTTGCAGTGGAGGGATGATCCAAGAGAGGGAAGCAGAAAAAGTCAATGGCTGCTTCTCAGACGGGGTGATCCAGGGCGGCCCTGAGAAACAGATGCACATTTGTTGGGCTGGGATGAGCAAGGATGAGATCACGAAAGGGGCTCAAGTTTGGTGTGAGAAAGACTTTAGATATGAGGAAGGAGCAGAGAAAAGCCAGACCAGGCTTCAAAATGGATTTTCCACCATATATGGTGGCATAAGCCTGTTGCTATAGCTACCCAAAAGCTTGAGGCAAGAGAATCACAAGTTTAAGATCTCTCTAGGCTATAGAGTGAAACGAAGGCCAAAGGGAGTAATTTGGTTAGGTACTATCAAAATTAAGAGTTAGAAGATGGTAGAGAATATAGTTCTGTCATAGAGCACCTGCCTAGAATCCCCTAGTGAGGGGCTAGGGTGTGGCTCAGTGGTAGAGCCCCTGCCTAGAATCCCCCAGTGAGGGGCTGGGGTGTGGCTTGGTGGTAGAGCCCCTGCCTAGAATCCCCCAGTGAGGGGCTTGGGTGTGGCTCAGTGGTAGAGCCCCTGCCTAGAATCCCCTAGTGAGGGACTGGAGTATGGCTCAGTGGTAGAGCACTTGTGTAGAATCTTTCAATTAGGAACTAGAATAATGGCTCAGAGATCAAATTGCTTGCCTAGCATGCAGAAACCAGTAGCTTCAATCTTTGTTACCCTAAAATATTAAAAAGAAAATAGATCTTTCCTTTCTCTAAGTTGCATGAGGCACAAAGACAGTAGGTGCTGTGCTTCCTACAATGTCCTTCCTAACAGACACTTTGACTCTCAGATGAAGCACCTGAAAATTGGTCATATGCATCCTGACCCCTTCATAATCACACCGAGTCTTTTAAAAGGCTGAGAGAATACAGATGGCAAGAAGAGCTGCATGACAGATTTAACTGCAAAAATTTGACTATGGCAAACACCCCTCCCTTAACTTTGCCTCTAGATAGGCGAGAAACACATATACAGGACCACCTGAACATAGGCGCGTACCTCACATCCTGGACTGCATCTCTGCTCCAAGATGCCTCTCCAATGGGAAAGCCCAGACTGGCAAGCCTGGCAGCAGAGACAGAGAGTTTGGTAAATTGATCTAGGCCTGCTGATTGGCAGGAAAGCTTCCCATGAGCCATGCAGGAGAAGGAACTTGTCTGCGGGGTACAGCAAATCTCACAGAGGGCCCTGAAGGATGGACATTCAGGACCAGCCAGGCTGAAGCTGATCACCTGCTTCATGCACATGTTCTTCACAGCAGAAATCCCCAAAGCCAGCGTTAACTTAAAGTGTCTCCCAGATGGTAGAAAGCTTCACTGGCTCCCTAGGTCTCTCTCTGTCCCTTCATCAGACTGAGCAAGACCAAGAAGTATCAACTGGGAAGCGGAAGGAGATGAGCATGAAGGCAGCTTCCCAGTCAGTCTTCCTGCTGGGTAGCAACTCACTTAAAGGGAGGCGTCAATGAGCAAAAGTAGCCAGCCTCTTAGAACAAGTTTGAAAGTTTCATGGTTTGGAGGTAAAATGGTCTCCATGGGCTCATGTGTTTGAGGACTTAGTACCTGGCTGTTGGTGGCTGGGAGGATGTAGACCCTTAGGAGGATGTAAACCCTGGAAAAGATGTGTAGCTGGAGAGGTGAAACTTGAAGACTCTACTCCAGTGCATTTCAAGCCCAAGCCCTCTCACTTTCCTGATCCACTGAGATGTGATCCACAACTCCTGCATCACTGGATGGAGCCCCAGATTCCTTGTTCACTAAATGGAAGCAAAACAAACCTCCCCAACTAAGTTGTTTCTGTCGGGTATTTTGGCCACAGTAAGGAAAAGGTAACAGATTAATGATTATATGAGACTAGCTTTTAAAGTTATTCAAGTGAGTCTCTTTTGTGAATTAAAGCTATTGGAAGAGTCTCTTATCCCTATAACATACAAAGCCATGGTTTGATTGAACCTGGAGGCAGAGGAAGGAATAGCCTACCTGAAGATGAACGGGGTACTGTAGAAAGGAAGTGTCCATTAAGTTGTATGCCAGATGCCTTCTGTTTATTCCACACAGCACAGAATTTGGCCTCTGATCGAATGGGTCACAAATGAGTGCTTTTTAAAGGTGCCCAAACTTTATGCATAAAACTTTAGCTCTGATTGTTGCTAAAGAAACAGAACATCTCCGAGGGCTAACGTTGAATGGCAGCTCTTTTGGGTGCAGGAAGTTCTGGGAGATCAAGCACACCTCTGATAGTCTGTGACAGCATTCCAGGGGAGGAGATGCACTAGACAGCAGCAGCAGTGTCTCACAGGCTATACGAAATAGTCAGAAAAAGGAGAAAGCCCACCCAACGCAGATATATTCTCTCTGTGTGTCTCTTTGCTTCCTCTTGGCCATGAGGCAAATAGCCTCTTCCTCCACATGCTCCTGCCAACAAGGCATCTGCCTCACCCTATACCCAGGATCAATAGAGACAAGAACTATAGGCTGAAATCTCCAAGACTGTGAGCCAAAACAAGTGACCTTTCCCTCTGGGTCCTTTCATCAGGTATTCTGGCCAGAGCTGTGCAAATGCAAGCAGTAGAATGGGGGAAACCTCACTTCCTAACTTCTGCATTCACTTTTTTATAAGCAATAGTAGATGCTTATGGAAATGGAGAAGTAATTTTTCAACATTGTTATGCAGTTTTCAAAATTCTAATGACTGCATAATAGTCTACTTAACCAATACCTGACGAATGGACATTAGGTTATTTCCAATTTTTCACCATTATAAATAACGCTATGATGAATATCCCTGTGCATAAATCTTGGTGGTCACCTCTGATCACGTGCTCAGGTGAAGGCAGTAGACATGGATTAGTGAGCTGAAGTAATGAGAAATCTTAAGGCTTTTCATACATAATTCCAATTTCCACAAAACCGTGTATAAATTTACAGTCCTATGTTTTTGCTTTAACCCCATGTTTCCAAGCAATGAACGAATAATACGTTCAAGTCTTCTCGGCCTGCAAAGGATAAATGGTGAGGCAGGAGACGTGGCTAGGCAGGTAACACACATTTCTGTGCTCTTTTGGAAGACTGGAGTTCAGTTTCCGGCACCTGGGTTCCATGGCTAACAACAGCGTGCAACTCTAGCTCCAGGAGATGCAGTGCCTTCTTCATGTGCTCATGCATGTGCGTGCACAACCCCGACCCACCCACCCCCGACCCCCCCCACAATTTACAAATTGAAAAAATAAATGCCATGCCAAATTTTTAATTTGTATTTTTTTAGAATCTAGTGAGAATAAGTAAATTTTTCTGTGTTGACCAAGTGAATTTTCTTTTACCTCTTTCTGAGTATAATTTTTCTTGTTTAATGAGTCTTTTTTAATGAGAGTTTTCCATAGCTGTTTACATGTACTCCATATGATGAAATTTCTAATTACATAAAATTTCTATTAAATTTGATGTATATTTTATCTACAGGTGTTATTTACCATTTGAGTAGTACTTTTTGCTACATGAATATCTTATTTATTTATTTAAAAATTTATTTAATTTATTTTATGTGTATGGGCATTTTGCCTGCATGCATGTCTGTGCACCATGTGTATGCAGAACCCATAGAGGCCAGATGAGGGTTTGGATCCCCTGAAATTGGCATTAGCAGACAGTTAGGAGCTTCCATGTGGGTGCTGGGAACTGAACACAGGTCTTCTGGAAAATCAGTCAGTGCTCTTAACCACTGAGAAATGTCTCCAGCCCTGATACCTTTAAATACTGTGGAGTAAAAATCCCTAGCTCTGCCCCTGTCCTGGGCTCCACACTAGGGCCCACAGCCCCAGGAGCTTCACTGGAGGCCAGAGTAGTCTTAGGGTATCCCAGAGAAGACATAACCCACCATCCATTTAACTCCTTTAAGCCTATCAACAACCCCAGCCTGCACCCCCACCCCATATCCAAGCCTGCTACTTCAGAAGTCTTCAGCTTTACGAGAGGTGAACAGGATCTAGGAACCCCATAGGCCAGGCTGTTTCTAGGGACCCAAGAAGTCTTAGGCTTTAGGAGAGGCCAGGCAAGATTTAGGAACCACAGACGCCTAATGCCAGTGTAAGAACACAGTCAACAACAGAAAGGCCAACATGGCAACACAGAGCCCAGCTACCCTACAACAAGACCTGAACAATCCAGCACAACTAAAGCACAAGAGAACGACCTTAAAATGACTTTCTGAAGATGACGGAGGTTCTTAAAGAGGATATGAAAAAAAATCCCTTAAAGAAATTGAGGAAAAGACAAACAAAATTTGGAAGAAATTAGTAAATCCCAGAGGAGGGGGGGGGGGTTATGAGTTTGAGATGGGGGTGGCACAGGAGGGATTTGAGGGAGAATAAGGAGAGCTGGAAATGATGCAAATGCAGTCTACTGACGTTTGAAATTCTGAAAAAAATAACTAGGGCCTGAAGAGATGGCTCAGCAGTTCAGAGCTGTCGATACTCTTGCAGAGGACCTAGGTTCAGTTCCCAGCACCCACACAGTGCCTCACAAGCATCTGCAAGTCCAGTTCTAGGAAATCCAACACCATCTTCTGATCTCCAAAGCCACCAGGCACACACAGACATACATACATGCAGGCAAAATGTTCATACACATAAAGTAAAAGTAAATAAATCTTAAAATAAAAATTTAAAAACAAATAGTTCTGAAAAAAAGAAAATGATGCTTGAGTCCTGGCTGGCCGTAATATGTTGTCAACCTATGTCTCTGTGATAGGTGATTTTATAAAGGAAAAAAAAAAAACATACGTCACCAATTGTGTCACAAAAAGAGTGAAATCCAATTATTTGCAACAAAATGGATGGAGCTAGAGGGAATTATAAGCCAGCTACAGAAAGACAAAGACAAATGTTTTCTCTCTACAAATATGCAGGAACTGAAAATGTTGATGTGGGCTAAGCATATTGACACATGCCTGTAATCCCAGCACTCCGGGGCTGCAGAGGGACCTACAGACTAGTCTGAGCTAAACATCCAGAGGTTGTGTGAAAATGGGGTAGAAGCTGTTTCTGGGAAGTTGGGGGAGAGGCCATAGAAGAGAAGATGGAACCTAGCACAGGGTAAGGCTCTTACTCCCCACACCACTGTGGACCTGACCATGTTCATAACAAACCATTACACATTTTATGGGGAACTAGAAGAAAGCCTGGAGAATGCCAACATAAAGAAATGCTAATGAGATGCAAATTCTACTTCCTCTGATTTGATCAGTATTCATTGTATACATCAATATCACACTGTACTCCATCTACAATTATTACATGTTCAAAAAGAACAACAATGGACTTTGAAGAATGAAAGTAAAAATCCTGCTTTGCTGTAGGTGTGGGGTCCGAGTTCAGGTTCAGCCTGTGTGTCTCCCACTACACTCCACCCGAGGCAGGAGTCCCTAAGATTCTGTTTCCAGAGTTCAGGGCCCCTTCACCTTTCCACACTCCATCCCTTTCCTGCTTCAAACTCTTCCCACTCTCCACATCAAGATGCTTATTACATTCCTCTGTCTTGTCCAGGAAGCTCCTACCTGTGAAAAGCAAAAGTCAAAAAGGAGGTTGCCACCAGGAAAACTGCAATGTGTCTCAATTAGGTGCTCCTTAAATTTTTGTACTTTAGATTTATTTATTTTATGTGTATGAGGGTTTGGCCTGCATGTGTGTATATATACCATGTGCATGCCTGCAACCTCAGAGGTCAGAAGAGGGCACTGAATCCCTTGGAACAGGTAATAAGGACAGCTGTGAACCACAGTGTGGGTGCTGGGAATCGAATCCAGATCTTCTGGAAGAGCAACCAGTGCTCTTAGCCTCTGAGCCATCTCTCCAGCCCCCTCTGGAACTGAGGACAGTTGTGAGCCACTATGGGGGTGCTGAGAATTGAACCCAGGTCCTCTGCAAGAGCAACAAGTCCTCTTAACTGCCGAGCCATCTCTCCGCCCCTCAGTTGCACACCTGTAACTCAGTTAAAATTGGGAGCACTCACTCTGCTGTCTCCCATTCTGTTTTGTCACTGTGATTTTAGAAGTCTGTATTATGCCCCTGGTTCCCACCACAGTCAAATTCAAACTGCTCTGTGACTTTCGAGTGTTCACAAATTTTGTGATGAACCCCATCCCCTGATGTGAATTGTCCTCATCATATCCCTGGAACTGGCCACTGCTTCCCCTGGCTTCTCTTCTTCTGGCCACTTTCTACCCTCATTTCAAGCAAAAAGCCATCCATCTACCTCCAGGAAAACTTCCATCCCTGGTCCTAAGGGATAAGGTGTTCCTTCCCTGAGCCCACTTTGCAGCCCTGTCCTTGACCCATTAGATGACCTGTTACACGGATTTAGGTAACCTGCTTGTTCATTTACATTTCCTGTAGACTGGGAGGGCCATAAGGCAGGGGCCATGCCCAGAGTAGTACAGCGGACATTCAGTGAATACAATCACCCTGCCCCTTGCCAACTACCATCAGCAGCTTCATCACTGGGTGACATTGGGATAATGGAAGTGTTTCTCTATCCAGTTTATCTGGACTATCACTTAATGCTGTGGTACCATTGGTCCTTGTATATCTGAGAGTCTCCCTCAGCTGCTCTGGGAGCTACTTAGGAGATGGGTGTGTCTATTCAGTCTTTCCCTACTGAGTTCTCAGATTAGAGGTATGTACAGGCTGTACACATGCTAGATCTTTCCTTTTTTGCTGCCGTTTTTTTTGCATTCTTAAATATGGCCTATTTCTTTTGCTTCTGCCAAACTTCTCCAGTTGCCTGGCTTATTAAAAGTGGTGATGCCAAAAGCAGGAAGGACAGGAAAATTGGGAGACACAGCTGCGATCCCACGGTGGAAGCAATGCAGCACCAGGTTGAAGGCCAGTGTCCTTCAGACTCCAGCTCTCACCAGCTACTGGTTTGCAATGGCTGTCCTAAGACTCCCATGGAAGAGGCCTGAGAAGTGATTGAATCACAAGGGCTCTGACTTTGTCAGTGGACTCATTCATGGATGTATTCACATTTTCATGGTGTTATGAAAAAGTGGTTGAAATGAGGAGGTGGGGGTCTCTTTGGAGGATTTAGGTCACTGGGGAAGTGGCCTTTGAAAGGTGACATGTCCTAGACTTCTCCAACCCTTGTTTCTTTCTTTCTCTTTTCTGGTTGCTGTGCAGCTAGCAGCTTCCCTACCCTGTGTTCTGCCTTATCTCTGTCTTTCAAAGAGCCTACACACAACAGGATCACCCATGAGAAACTGAACCCCAGGAAACTGTGAGCTAAGTACAGGATCACCCATGAGAGACTGAACCCCATGAAACTGTGAGCTAAGTACAGGATCACCCATGAGAGACTGAACCCCAGGAAACTGTGAGTCAAGTATAGGGTCACTCATGAGAGACTGAACCCCAGGAAACTGTGAGCCAAGTACAGGATCAGCCATGAGAGACTGAACCCCAGGAAACTGTGAGTCAAATACAGGATCACCCATGAGAGACTGAACCCCAGGAAACTGTGAGCCAAGTACAGGATCAGCCATGAGAGACTGAACCCCACAAAACTGTGAGTCAAGTATAGGGTCACCCATGAAAGACTGAACCCCATGAGACCATGAGCTGAATAACCCTTTGTCGTTCTAGGTTGTTTTTCCTCAGAGATTTGCTCACAGTAATATAAAGCTGAGCAACACACGTTATGAAGTCCCATCTCTGGATCACAGTCCTGTTCCTATGAACAGCTCCTGCAAATCCTTCTTTTCTTGTTCTTGCATGTCCCACAGCCAAAACATAGTAGCCCAGGGTCAGGGCTCTTTCACACAAGCAAACCTGTCTTCCACCCACATCACCATAGAACACAGACTTGCACATGCTACTATTTGTTCCTAATGGGATTTCCCCACCACACAGCCTGCCTCCCCTGGCACCCATGACATTGACTTGTTCCTCATGTTTTACTCCAAGGGGCCCTGCCTGATCTTGAGCCTCCTCAGACCTGCTGCTTCCTTGGTGTGCCAAATGCCTTCTTTTCAGTGCCATAGCCTCCGCTGAAAACAAGCTCCTCATGGACAAGTGTGGCTCCTATGAGACCGTCTGCACCAGTGCCCAGCAGGGCATTTGATACCCAGGAGCAGTATAAATGCTACTGAGTGTGAGGCTGAAAGAATGCAAGAGTACTTCCACGAGAATCCTAAGTATGGATAGTTCAGAGGCTAAGAACACTGGCTGCTCTTCAGAGGACCCAGGTTCCACCCCCAGGATCTATACGGAAGCTTACAACCATCTGTAACTCCAGTTCCAGGGGATATGACACACTATTCTGACTTCTGCACACACCAGGCACACATAATGCAAGGACATAGATGCAGGCAACACCCCCACCCCCACCACACACACTTAAATAATCTTAAGGAATTGGAGAGATGGCTCACTGATTAAGAGCACACATTGCAAAGGGCCCAAATTTGATCCCATCACCTACTTTGGGCAGTTTGTAACCTCCTTTAACTCCAGCTTCAGGAGATCTGAGGGAAAGAGAGCAGGAGATCCTAGCTGGATCAAGAACAGAGAGGGAGAACAAGGAATAGGAGACCATGGTAAATGAAGACCACATGAGAAAAGGAAGAAACAAAGAGCTAAAGAGGCCCACAGAAATCCACAAAGATACCCCCACAAAAGACTGCTGGCAATGGTCGAGAGACAGCCGGGACTGACCTACTCTGGTGATGGGATGGCCAAACACCCTAATAGTTGGGCCAGAAACCCCATCCAAGGACTGAGGAATCTGGATGCAGACATCCACGGCTAGGCCCCGGGTGGAGTGCTGGGAGTCTAATTAGTGAGAAAGAGGAGGGTTTATATGAGCGAGAATTGTTGAAACCAAGGTTGGATAAAGCACAGGGACAAATAACCAAACAAATGGAAACACATGAACTATGAACCAAAGGCTGAGGGCCCCCCAACTGGATCAGGCCCTCTGAATAGGTGAGACAGTTGATTGGCTTGATCTGTTTGGGAGGCATCTAGGCAGTGGTACCAGGTCCTGGGCTCGCTGCATGAGATAGCTGTTTGAAACCTGGGACTTATGCAGGAACGCTTGGCTCAGTCTGGGAGGAGGGGACTGGACCAGCCTGGACTGAGTCTATCAGTCCTCGGGGGAGACCTTGATCTGGAGGAGGTGGGAACGGGGGGGGGGAGGGGAGGGGGGGAGGAAGGGAGAGAACAAGGGAATCTGTGGCTATTATATAGAACTGAATAGTATTGTAAAATTAAAAAAACAAATAAAATAAAAAAGGGCGGGGGGGAAGAAAGTAAATCTTAAGAATCCTAAGTAGACACTGGGAAGACTTTGTGCTTCTCCAAATGGTCACTATCATTGCTTATTCCCTCTGAGGAGGCTGCATAGTCAGGAGGGACTGGAGTTTGCATGTGGAAAGCCCTCTCACCTGTAGGCCCATGGTTCTCAGTCTGTGGTGTTACTTGAGGAGGCTCTGGAAACTTCAGAAGGTAGCTGGAGGAAGCAGGCCAATGGAGGAAGGTCCTCTGGGTGTCTTGTTGCTGGCGTCTCCGCTTTTATCTCTGCCTCCTGTCTGCCATAAGATGAGTAATGTTTGTCACATGTTTTTGCCACCATGATACCCTACCTCATGTCGGCCCCAGGGTAGGCCATGACAATGAAACCGTGAGCCAAAACAAACAGTTCAGGTTGTTTACAAACATCTTACAGGTCACTAGAGCAAGCACATTAGGGTGGCTGGTGAAAAATGAGGGTAATGCACTCCATAGTCCAGTCACAAATACCCATAGGCTTTGCTTCAGTGACACACAGTTGGGGAGATGCATGTTCTTAGCTTTAGGAAAAGCCAAATTTCACTCAGCCCTCATCCACCTTAACTTTAGATGGCGTCAAGGGACCATGTTCCTCACACCCCATGCCTTTGCCACATAAACAAGGGTTCTGAGATTATTGGTACTCACTTGTAAAAACAGGTCAGAGGATATGATGGGCACAGAAGCACAAACAGAGGAGCCTGGGGGTAGGGATACAAGCCCAGGAAAGACAGAAAAACTGCAGAAGGCAGGTCACACAGCTCCTACTTGCTTCATCAACACCCTGCCACCATTATCGTCATGATTCCCTTTTCACATAAAATTCCAATAAATAACACAACCAGCTTTATCATTCAATTTTATACTTTGAAAGTTCCTCCCTATCCTGATAAGGGAAATACTTGAACACATTCTTGAAATTGAATCAGTTCCTCTAATAGTGTTGTTGCCTGCAACAGCAGAGCCAACTGAACGTGAACTGAGACCCTGAGCCAATGCCAGTTCTTCCTCCTTTGAGTTGATTTTCTCTGTGTTTCAGCACAGTGATGAAAAGCGGGTGACTAGGAAATGAAATGGACAGGGACAAGCATCACCTTCCCTGCTGGAAAGTGATTCCAGAGTCAGGGATACCTGACTGGTTACCTACCTGACCTAGGGACTGGCCTCTCCTGCCTGCCTGACCACTTTCCCCACATTAACAGATGATGCCATGTGCATTGCAGAGGCAAGAGATTTTTGTGTGTGCCACAGGACCTCATGTTGTACCCAGGTTGGCTTTGAACCTACAAATCTCGGGTCTCAGCCACCCAGGTGTAGGGATTTCAGGGGTTCGCCTTCAGACTTGAAATCAAGGAGAAGGTTTAAAAAGAAGATTTAAGAAACTAAAAGCAACTACTCCCTGGCCCCTGCACAGAGTGGTCTGTGGTCCTGCAGGTCCAGTCTCCAGCCCCCTCCTCTGCCTTCCCTTCATCGTGTGCTTTCCCTTTTTAGTGAACTGCTCTGTATTCTGAACGTTTGAATGAACCCTGTGGCCTTGTCGGCTCTGTCTTTAACCAGAAACACAACTGCCTCATTAACCTCTGGGGGGAGGTTGGGCTCTGCCCCCCAAGGGCTGGAGGTCGGGATTCCTGGGCGTGCCAGCGGCTTCTGCTTTGTTGGTCAGCCAGAATTAATGGGAGATCAGTGTGTTGGGGCAGTGCTCTCATTTGCGGGGGGGGGGGGGGAGCAGACATTATTGATTTCTGTGCCACCGCGCTCTGGCTCCTTAAGGCTGGAACTGCCTCTTCAGTTTGGGCTCATTCCCGGGAAGTCTGGACATACACACTTAGGGTTCACAAGGGAAGGACTGATTCCTGGTGCATTTTCTTCTGTGATGCTCACTCAGCAGTGGAAAGAAAGAAAGAAAGAAAGAAAGAAAGAAAGAAAGAAAGAAAGAAAGAAAGAAAGAAAGAAAGAAAGAAAGAAAGAAAGAAAAAAGCCAGAGGGGTTGGCAGTATTGTCCACCATTTGGCAGTATAAGAAAAAAAAAAAAGCATCAAAGAGTGCAGTACTTACTTTTTCTACTCCTTTCAATTTCAACAGAGCACTGTTTGACCATACTCATAGGATAGGCAAAACTGGATGATAGAAGAATGACCAGATGTCTTAGAAGAAGATTGTAAGCACCCAGTTAGACCCTTCGGGTGTCGAGTTCTCTCTGGAACAATTCACCTGCATTATCTTACTTGGTCTCATACAAGGACTTCAAGGCAGTCATGATGAGTCATCTGGGGCTCAAATATAAAGCATGTCCATTAAGACAGGGTAGCTAGCAGGTGCCACACCACACACAAGTCCTGCTCACTTAGAGGTCTGATGTTCACTGAGTCTCAGCCACTATACTCTTTGAGAAATTTGTGGCAATCCTAGAAATACTGCAGCTGTCTATCCCAAGTACAAAATAAACAGAAGCATCTCCAAGAGAGGTTGAGCGTAGTGATGTGTCTCTATAAAACCAGCATATGAGAGGCAGAGGCAAGAAGATGATGAGTTTAAGACCAGCAAAAAAAAGGTGAGTGGGGAAGGAAGGAAAGAAGGAAGGAAGGAGGGAAGGAAGGAAGGAAGGAAGGAAGGAAGGAAGGAAGGGAGGGAGGGAGGGAGGGAGGAAGGAAGGAAGGAAGGAAGGAAAGAAGGAAGGAAGGAAAAAGCAATCTTCAAGAAGATAGAATATTATAGAGTTCTTTCTACCATTATTATGATAGCCTTTAGAAAATGCTGAGTATAATGAGCAAAGAAAATTCTAGACAATGTCGTAAAGATTTGCAAACCCTCCAGACTTCTCTTCTAAGCCCTTCTCCCTGGTACCAGAAGGAAGAAAGTCCATGTCAACCCCAATACCTGAGCATCATCATCATGCAAAGCCAGTGTCCATTCATTCCAGACATTCCCAGAGGCTCCCTGAAAAAGCTGTCTGGCCAGCACCCTCCTGATCAAGTAGCCTTTGGCTTTTCTCTTGGTCTATTTGGAGCTCTGCACCAGTGTAGAAATTTATCACTCACAGATCTCGAGGCTAGGTTCATGAGCACGGTAAGGACCTGGCAGGCTCAGTGCCCAGTGAAGGTCCAGCTCCTCATCCACAGAATTCCAGGCATTTTGTTACATCCTGCCTGCTAGGTGAGACTTCCGGTCTCTTGGGTCTCCTGTGCGGGCACTTACTCCACTCATAAGGGCCCCACCCTCGTGACCCAACCATCTCTACAAGTTCTCACCATCTCATCCTGTTGGAGATTTGGGTTCAGTATGTGGACTTTAGGAGAACACAGTCCATTGTAACTTATAAATGTGGCTTCTTCAGCACTTGCCTGCAGCTTTCTCAGAAGACCGAGTGGACACTCTCATGGGTGTCATGGACTCTGCCTTTCTTAGCCCTGCTCTCCTACTTCACATCAGGGCTTTCTCTGCCTTCCAGGGCACTGCAGAGAATTGGAATCTCACCTGTGGTCAGCAGGAACCTTTCAGAGATAAGGGGCAGGCTCACATCTTGTCATCAGGGTTGGCTGTGACTCCTGGCATGTCATGGATGTCCCAGTGTCACAGAAACCCACTCTAGCACTGAGGGCCCCTGTGATTACCACTGTCAAATATCTACTATTAATGGTTCAGGTTGGCTTATGATGCTTTAGATTTTTGGGTTTTAGAGGCAGAGTTAAGAGCACTCTTTGATTTAAGAGTCTTTACAATGGTTGGCTAGTTTTAAGTTATTTTTCTTTTTAAAATATTTATTTATTTGTGTGTGTGTGTGTGTGTGTGTGTGTGTGTGTGTGTGTGTGTACATGTGCCACTGAAATTGAATGCACATGGAAGTCAGAGGGCAACTTTTGGGGCATGCTTCTCTCCCTTCTACCACAAGGGTCCCAATGATTGAACTCAACTCTTTCCTCTTGGCTACAAAACACCTCTACCCACTAAGCATCTTACTTTTCATATTTTCACCCAACAGCTTCTATAACTAAATGGAAAGGCGTTTCCGGTGAACAGCTGCATACCTACAGCCTAGCAGGCCTGTAATGAATTACTATAGGCTAATCCACTTTGACAGATGTATCTGAGATAGATCTGACAGTTGGCTGATGAGCGACTCTGTGAAGGGGAGCCCATCTGTGCCTTCACTGTCCTAAGCACCTTCAAACAATTCCCAAATATTTTCTCACATTTTTATAAGAGGCATGCAGTGTTAAAAATACGTGTGCTGGTATCATGGTTGGATCTGGGACATCACTATTGGTTTGAACACTGTCACTGGCTTGTAGTGCTAGTTTGAAGGACTGTGGCACCCATAGGTGCTGTGCCCTGGCTGGCAGAAGGAAGTCACTTCAGGCAGGAGTTCCGAGATGATTGGCAGCCTTTGTTCTGGCCTGCTCTGCTTCCTAGTTCACTACATGTGAACAAGCTTCCAGCAAACACCCCTACTGCCAGGAACCCCACCCTCCTTATGCCCTGTCTCTTGCATGGAGTCACTCTGTCATGCCATCAGGAACAGAAATTTCTCTGAAGCTGTGAGTTAAAATAAACCCTTCCTGTAGTTGTATCTGTCAGGTATTTGGTTAGAAAAACAATAAAAACAATAAATTAATTAATACAGCCAGGCATGGTGATGCCCACCCGTAATCTCAATGCTCAGGAGGCGCAGGCAGGAGGATCATGAATTTGAGGTTAGCAAAGCTACAGAAAACAATTCTGTCTCAAAAACACTAAAAAAAAAAAAAAAAAAAAAAAAAAAAAAAAACCACTAGGAAGATCATTCAGTCAGTAAAGCGCTTGCCACTGTGCCAGCATGAGGACCTGAGTTCAGATACCCAGCATTCACATAAAAGCCAGATATGGTGGCACACATCTATAATCTCGGTGCTGAGGAAGGGGATGGAGATGGGTAGATCCCTGGAGCTCATTAGCTAGGCAGTCAGTCTAGCTATGTCCTTGATCTCCAGGTTCAATGAGAGACCTTGTTTCAAACAAACAAACAAATAAATAAGGTAGAGAGAGATGGAGGAAGACACCCACTGTCGTCAACCTCTGGCCTCTAGGCACACACAGGCACGAGCACTCACACAACACATATATACCTTACACACACACACACACACACACACACACACACACACACACACACACTGACACACAAGAGCTCTCATATATGAGCTCATTCAATGGAGCAAACTGTCCTGAAAGAGAGTTGCTCCCCTCTGTCCATCAGCTTAACAAACAAGTGGAGTGAACAGAAGAGAAACCCAACCAGGAACTTCCCTCAGAAGGTCCAGTTTCATTCTCTAGGATTCAAAAGAACACAGGGGTGGGGGCTTCTAAAGAGCTCTTCCTGAGTCAGGTCAGGTTCAGGAGAAGAGGGGTTGACAGCAAGCTGGGTCCAAGCAGCTGCCTGGCAGCCAGGCATCTGAAGGGAAGGCCTACGCTTACTACTTTCAAGCTCGAAATTTGTCCCACCGGTGCCTGGATTTCCTCACCTTTGTATGCTATGGACTCACCTCACACTGACTGCAGTCCCTTGGAAGAGTGACAGAGATTGAAAAAAATGTGCAAATAGGAAATAATTATTGTCTTACAAATTTGGGTCAATTTTGCCTGGGGAAAGAGCCTGTATTTTAAGATTAGCTCATGTCCTAAAAGACTGTGTGTCTTGGGAGACACCCCTTCACCTCTCTGGGCCCACCAGAATCTGGACCAGATGATTGCAAAGATCCTTCCAGCTTAGAGATTTCCAGATGGAACTGAGATGGGGCCAGAGGCTGTTGCCAAGAATGCACAGACATGTGTGCATGTGTGTGCTGTTTCCCTGGCACTTACACATATCCCTGCATATGTGATTCTGTATATATGCTTATGAGTGCATTTATGTGCATATGAACGTGCATACTTAGAGTATGCACATGCCTCTGAACATGTGTAATTATGGACATGTATGCTCCCATGAGAATATGTATGTTCCTCATTCAGTAGATATGTGCATACTATGTCTTAAAATGGACAAAATATACCCATTCTCTGAATTTCCTCATTGTACCCAAAGGCTTTTCCATTCCTGCCCACATGGATAGCAACATGGAGATTCCTGTTCTGGGTACAATAGTGGTAGCAATAGGGATGGCAGTAGAGGACTTCTGTAGGATCCAGTGCTCTGTCCGTGTTCTGTGGCCTGTCTGTGTCCAAGATCTTGTGATTATATGTGAAATCCAAGTGGGACCAGTGGAAGGGGAAGGCAGATGGTAGCAAGCAGAGCTGACCTGGGGAGTGGGCTTCCATGGCCTCTGGCCACCCTCTAGTGAGACCTCCTTGGCAGCAGCCTATCCATGGCCTCCTGCAGAAGCACTGGGTTTGGGGATAAGACAGGTCTCTGGGAGCTCAGCTGCTGTGTGTGTGTGCTGGGCCTGCCTGCCTTCTGTGCGCAGGACAGGATCAGGACGGGCAGGCAGTCATGTTAGACGCAGGCTCCAGGGATAGGGCACCATTGTTTCTCCCCCAGCCCCAGGGCTCTGCTGTGGGTCTGCTCCTGCTGTAACACAACTTCTAGAGCCACCTGGGTCTGGCAGTTTGTCACCACTAAAAGCCTCCTATCTTGGCTCCCCCTGCACTATTAATCTCGGAAAAACGCATTGTCAAAGCTAATGAAAAAGGGGAAGCCACCAAGGAGAAGGTGTCCACACCTCGGGCTGACAGTTGTCAGGCAGGCAGGCAGCAGCATCCTGCTGGGGACAGGGCTGTGTGAGCAGAAACAGTGGGGAGTGCCTGGGGAAATGATACTGGATGAGCTAGTGCCTCACACAGCAGGTGGCCCTGTGGTGTGGCAGAAAGGAGGACCAAGGACAGGGGCCTGAAGGGGACACTCTCAGGGACATGGATGGCACTCCCAAAGAGAAATGCCAGTGGCCAGAGCTTCTCTGTGTTGCTGAGACGCAGAGTAGGAAGTCCAGGCAGCTGAGTTCCAGTCCGTGAGTTCCAGGGACTGAGTTCCCAGCCCTGTCTCTCACTCTGGCTATGGCAAGGGGCAAGATTGGGTTTGCTCTAGTCTGAGGCTTCATCCTGGTAGCATTCAGGCTTCAACGGGTGTAGCTGAAGGTTTTAGCTACTCTATAGGACACTTCCTTTTATGTTTTGTTTTCTTTTGTTTCTTGAGACAGGTTCTCACTATGTAGCCCAGCCTGGCCTCAAATTTACAATCCTCCTGACTCAGCCTCTCAATTGTTGGGGTTACAGGTGTGCAACATCATGCCTGGCTTCACCATTTCAGCTGTCCACACAGACCTCAGCCTTCCCACTTTAAATGAGGATGATTTCCGTAGCTGACTCCTTCCTGCAGCTCACACAGCTGGCTCTGCCTTTCTTTCCTGTTTTGTTAGGACTGTCTGCAAGGAGTTCCTCCCAGACTTTCTCACAGATTATTCTTTCAGCTCAAAGGGCCAATGGTTTTCAGCCCTTGGGACTCAGTAGAAGCAACATGGAAAGTGACCAGTGAATCCTCTTAGTTGGCTGAGGATAGAGATGACATTTAATGAAGCCAAGGTCACTTCCAAGTAGGTGGGATGGAAACATGGATCAACAATGTGGTACCTGTAAACAGAAAGTGATTTATATGAAGAAATTTTGTAATATCCCTCCTGTTTGTCTATGTCTGCAAGGCCTGTCTTGTTCTGCCATAGTGGGGTAAGGAACTGGCTATTGAAAGCTAAAACCTACCAGGCAACAGAACACCCTAGACTCAGGAAAGCTGGGCAGTGAGACATGAGTTAAAGGTCAGAGTGGCTCAGGTTGAACAAGTCAGCAAGACTGGCTCAGCAGTTAAAAAAGCACCCGCGGCTCTTACAAAGAACCCGAGTTTAATTCTCACAGCATAACTCCGGCTCTAAGGGATCTAATCCCCTCTTCTGGCCTCTGTGGGCACTGCATCCATGTAATGCACATGAAATAAGCAGGCACACACACATACACAAAAACAAATTAAAAGTAGTGCCATCATTACTCTTGGTTGTCAGCAGGACTGGATTGAAGCAAACATGGGAAATTAGGAAGCCCGGACATAGGGTATGTCTGTAAGGATGTGTTCAGAGATACTAGATCATGAGTGTTCGGATCCACTCAGTGCTCTAATTCATTGATGGATTCAGCTATAATTTGATTATTAGAAGGTAGTGAAGTAAGGAATGTGGGGACCAGCTGAAACTACTAGGATATGCCCCAGAAATATGTGTCTTATCCTTTCTCCTCTCTCCCCTCCTCGCTCTCTGTCTCTCTTTCTCCCCTTCCTGGTCACTATAAAGTGAGTATCTCTCTCTCCCAAGCCCTTCTTTTGTGATGTTTTGCTTCCCTGTGCTACAGCAGGAGTACAATCAGCCAACAGTAGACTATGCACTCGGAGGCCACGAGCCAAAATAAACCTTCCCTACTTTTAAATTGTTCTTGTTGGTTATCTGTCGCAGCAGCAAAAGCCGGCACAAGCATACACGTACACTGTGGGAATGATGCTGGCATTCTCCTTCCATCCAGGAGAGGGAGGAGCTTTCTCCCCCTGGGGTCTCTGTGAGTATTCCAGTTGGCTGGGAGGCATCTTCCTGGCAGGGATGAAGTGGAGCCAAGGGCAAGACACCATGAAGGCTGAGTTAACACAGCACCAGTTGGAAAAGCTGGCCGTCATTCCCATTGCATCCCTGCAGCCCTTGGCTCTGGATGCATTCATTTTAGCCACCAGAGGTGACTCAGCAGTGTTATTCCCAGCCTCCTCCAAGTCTACCCTTTCCACAGACGCAAAGGAATTTCCCTTTCCCGTGACATTCTCTACATGTATTTCGTGACTTGTGAGTGTGAGCAATAGCATGCCTCCATTACAAGCCTCCTACTGTGTCTCTACTCCAAGCTCTCTGCACCTGTCAAGTGATGATAGCAGGATGTTGAGAGATGCTGTGTCACAGTGAGTCACTTTCTCCTCTTCCTTCTGAGGATGCCTAGGGAAGAAGCCCCTGACTGGGAGTTCTACACAATTGGTGACATTCCTCCACAAGGTGAATCGCCCCAGGGATGCCAATGACCTCTCTGTCCCCTATTAAGGTGCTTCTTACAAGGGACCCTGTGTTCTTGATGCTGCTTCATTCTGGAGGACCAGAATAGATCTTATCTATGAGTGAGAGTCTAAAGGAACACACCAAGGCAGATCACCAAGAGATGAATGGTCACTGAGCTATCCCTTAACTTCTGCTAAATCGAGATTCAGAAGCTCAAAGTGACGTCTCCATCTCAGCTTCTTTGGTTAGATTCTACCAGTCAGCAAGACAGTGAGCAGAACCACCTAGGTGACTTAATTACGCATTTTTGCTTTTCATTTAAAAAACATTTTATCAGGGCTGTAGTGATGACTCAGTAGTTAAGGGCACTTGCTGCTTTTCCGGAGGACCCATGTTTGGTTCCTAACAACCACATGGTGGCTCACAACCATCTGTAACTCCAATTCAAGGGTTTCCAATTCCTCTTCTGACTTCTGTAAGCACTGTATGCACATGATGCACACACATACACACAGGCAAACAGACATAAGATAAAACAAAATTAGACAAATGAGGAGCTATTGGCAATTGATGACTACTAATGAGGGAGAGTCAGCTTTTCTTCAGGGATGTAGCCACTGAGAAGCTTCCCAGGCCCCAGTAGATGGCCTGCACTTATTCCCATAGGCAGTACTGAGTGGACTCAGTGGCTTTTAACAGAGCACATGAAGTTAGGAGGGGGAAAGCAGTGGTCGTGGGTATAGGAGGAAGAGGAGGAGGAGAGGGAATAGAGAGTGGATTTGATTAAAATTTGCACTTAAAATGTTTTCAACCAATAAAATAGTTTTCAAAAACACAACATAAAGTTTTACGGCAATGCAAGGGTTGGTACATGCCTCTTTGAGTCATAATGTTGTTGTTCTGCTGTTTTTTCTTAAAGAAAATAAAAGTAATCACTGTCTAAGGTCACCCCCACCCCATGTTAGCAGTTGGGTACATTCTTCCTGTCCCCAGCCTGTATGTTTGTCTGTACAAAGTCAAAAGCATGAAGATTTCAACCTTGCTTTTTGCTGTCACACAGCAGCAAGGCTGTTCTTTGAATTGCAGTTTGTATTAGGAGGGCTGGTACTTGTGTAGTACTTCATTTGTGGTGTATCATGATGTGTTAAATCACCCCACGTTGAGTACTTGGTTTGTCACTGTTGAGTTTGCATCTGGAAAATGTCTTTGGAGAAATTATAGGTCGTGTTCGCTTAGGGTGAGGTTCCTAAAAACCACTAGTGGGTGAATGGAATAAGCATCTTTTAAACAATTACTATTGAATGTAGTACATATTCATTATATAAAATAATGGGCATTTTGACACTTTCCACATCATGTACTTTGTTCACAGTCACCCCACCAGTATCTTTCCTTACCCCTCCCACTTGCCCTAGTTCTTTCCCCACATAGTCTCCTTCCTATTTTCTTGTCTTTATTTTGTAAACCAACATTCAATAAATTAAAGATAACATGTGATACTGGTTTTTCACAGTCTAGCTTATTTTGAAAATCATTCATTGATAATTTTATACATGGCATACATTACACTTTGATCAAGCTGCTTGCTCCCTCCCCTTTTCCTCTCTTCCATTTCATGCCCTATCCCTCCCTACCACTTTCCCTCTCCCAACTTCACGAACTCTTCTTAAAAACATACTGAGCTCACTCAGTGTTACATATATGTGCATGGGTGAAGGATCACCTACGGGAGCATCAGTAGCCTCTCAGCATCCTCATTTCCCTAGCCATCATCAGTTGCCAATAGATCCTCCAAAACAGGGAGGAAAGATGGTAAGAGCCAAGGGTAGTTGACATCTTTAACATGACAGTGCTACTACAAACATGAACTCAAAGAGACCATGACTATGGGCACAAGATCAACACAAGATCAAGCCATCTCAGATCCTAGGAGGGATGGAGAGGGACTCATGAAGACTGGCTTATTTTAGTTAACATGATGGCCTCCAGTCTATCCATTTTCCCACAAATGGAACAGTTTCTTCCTTTACAGCTGAGGGCATTTAGCCTAATTATGTCTAGACTGTTGTGAGGTAATAAACATGGATGTCCAGATAGCTCTGTATTGTGCTGACTTATATTCCTTTAGCCATATACCTTGACATACATTTTAAAGAAATTCTATATAGATTTTGAAGAATTTCTATATTGATTTCAGACATGAGCATCTTTTCACCCTGAGTGAGGTCACACTACCTCTCTTCCACATTTACTGAAGAGGAAAATATCAGGAAGTTGGTGTGAAATTGAGACCTGCTGACTTTTCATCCTAAGGATCATTAAGCAACAGCACCACAGTGCCCCAGGAGACTGGTGAAAGACCCCACTTCTCTCTGTCAACAGGGACAGAAGATGCTGGTGTGCCTGCTACCTAGATCTTCAAAATCAAGGACACAAACAGGTTCTCTGAGTATCTCCCAATGCCAAGGTAACCTTCTGCATATAAAAGTCAGGGGCTAAGAAAGCCAGAAGTCCAGGGTGTTCCATGCTGACACTAGTGCCCAATCTTGAGAGTGTGAGATGTGGGATGTGGGATGTGGCATGTGGCATGTGGCATGTGGCATGTGTTGGCCAGCTTCCTTCCTGATGGCTAGGAGTCAAGATGCATTTCCTTAAGCACAGTGGGGTAAGTGCTGATTATACTTGGGGCTCATTTGTAACATAAGGTCCCTACTACAACCCCACTGTTCATGTAAAATTGCCAATCTGTGGCCATAGTCCTTGTTTAGTAAACAAAGCTATCCAAATACTGTAATTACAACATGCACCAGCAGCCTAGGGTTCCCGACATTAATGCAGACTGTGGATACATTCGTCAAATCCAGTTTCTCTCTCTCTCTCTCTCTCTCTCTCTCTCTCTCTCTCTCTCTCTCTCTCTCTCTCTCTCTCTCTCTGCCTTCTTCTCTGGGTACTTTTAAGTTCAGGGACAGAGAACATGTCTTCATTAGAAACATTAACATTCACAGGCTGTAGTAAATTTTGACAGTGAAAAGGTCTCCGTAACCTTTAGTTGTGGAGAAATTTACTTCCCAAGAAAATTACATCTGGCACTGTCTTAATTAATGCTAGCTTTCTTTTCTGAAAATTGTGGGCTTGTCAGTAAAAAAGGCAGAAAAACTTGAATTTAAAAGGCTGGACACAAAAGACGCTGGGAAATAAAACTCTGTGAGGTTTCATAATATTGCACTGTTTTTGTTCCTTCGAGCAAGGAGATGAAAAGATCTCATTTGATTTTGCCAAATGCGGCAACATACATGTAATGTAGAATTGATCTGCATTTTTCCTCTTTTGTCTCTGAGTGTTATCATAGAAAACGTGCCTGGGAAGGTATTCTATTTTAAAAGCAATAGGTCAAATAAAATCTATATGTGTGAGGGGTGGGGGGGGGATAATGTATGGGTTCGTTTTTTAAGCCTTTCTCTAGCTGCTTGTATTAATCGTACTTACACTAAGAATGGGGGCTGTGTTTTCTCACATGAATTCTGATAACCTGCTCTCTTCCTGGCTGGAAGAGGCTCTCAGGAGGATGGGAGTCCATGGCTTTACATTCAGCTATTTCTTTCACATAGCTCAGACTCCTATTTTGACAACAAGTAGCTTCCGGTTCCTGTGTGGTTTAGGGTTCACTTAAGTTCGCTTTTCTTCTTTTTGTTATTTGATGGTCAAGTGTCCCTTTTCTCTAGTTTGAGGAAGACACATCACTTACGTGGTCCCGACTAGCTCTTTCTGACACACATGCTTTGTGTCACATGATAGTAAATGACACATTCAAGGTGTGAATGGGGCTTAAGGAATGGGCAGGCACATGTTCTGAGGGGAGCCCTGGAATGGTCCAGCCTCTCTGAAAGCTGATGATAAGAGAAAGGACGGCCCTCCCCTAGCAAAGTGGTGGCTCAGTTCCAGGTTTTCAGGTTCTCTGCTTTCTATTGTGCCATTCTAAGACACTGTGGTTTGGTTTTGTTCTGGGATTCTGGTGAGGAATCCCAGGACTTCTTGCTTTGCTACTCAAGAGCTTACCACCAAGCCACACCTCTTGCTCCTCACTGCTAGATTCTAAAGCAGTGCTCTGCCACTGAGCCATGCCCCTCCCTCCTCACCGCTGGATTCTAAAGCAGTGCTCTACCACTGAGACATATCCCCAGCTCTGCACTGGTGGATTCTAGGGAGTGCCCTGCCCATAAGATACAGCCTAGCTTCCTTTCTACTTGTTTATTTTTGGACAGAGCCTCACCATTTAGCCAAAACTGGCCTTGAACTTGCTATCCTCCGGTCCCAGCCACTCAAGCAGCTGGGATTACAGGCCTGCACCAACCTTCCATCTGCAAGGTGATGCCTCTGTAAACAAACAGTGGCATCATCATTGTTCTCCAGTTGGGTCCAGCACCTCTGAAAACATTCATAACCACTGTGGGAGCCTTCAGCATTTAGTGATGTCTCTCCAGATGGGTGGGAGCACATTCATCTTGCTCTGAGTAGGGACTCCATGGGTGCTCTTAGTCCTTCAGGGTCAGGCAGAAAGGCTCTCATGGGCTCCAGCACACTTGGACGCCTCCCCTTTTAATGGAGTGAGCAGGCTCAGCCTTCACCAAGCCTTCATATTGAGCTGGAATTTAATTACATGGTTTTGTTTCCATTATAAGCTTTTTTAATGGTTATTTTATATTTATGGTAAGTGCTATTAGTTTTTTTCATGGTAATGATATAAAGCTTCTTTTAAAAATTAAATCTATTTAAGTAAAAAAGGATGAATATAAATTAAATAAAGATATTAAGTAAAATAGAATATCGGTGGTTCTTGGGTGTGGCCCAAAATGGTGAGGGTGGTGGAGGAAAGCCTTGAGTTCACATTGCGTAAAAGTGTGTTGAAGAGACAGAGGGTCTCAGGAGATGGCAGTCTGGATCCCTAAACTCCTATGGGTCACCTTTTCTCCCACTTCCCAGTTTGTGTGGTGGTATCCGTTCTACGTGATTTCCTCGTGTTTGTCCAATGCCTCTTCCTCACTTAGTGACTTACGGTGGAGCATGTTACAAGGATCCCTCCCAAAGCCTGGCCCATGATGTCTTCCTATAGCTTCATGACTGCCTGATATGAGGCAACAGGTTGACAAGAAAGTGGGTTCAAAATGGTACCTGGACTGGCCAAACACTCCCATCTTCTTCTCTGTCTGACCAGTCCAGGGCAATACTGAGCTGGAGTGAATCTAGGCCTCCATATTTAACGTACAAATTGTAAGTACAACCAAAGTTAATGTCCTCACAGTTTTCACGGCTTAACAGCCTACCCTGAACCGATAGGCAAGGCTGGGGAGAGGCAATCAGAGGTGCAAGGAGAAAATGTAGAGATCACTAATGCTGGCAGGGAAAAGTTCCCCACCCCACCCCAGAAAGACAGCAGCTCCCTCTTGGTGAATAGGTAAAGTGGAGAAGTGGAGGTGTAGGGGACCCTGGTGTCCAGTGAGCCGTCTGTGCACACCGTTTGGATCAATGGGGTCCATGCCGAGCCCTGGAAGACCAGGACTATGGGGGGCAACAGGAGGTCATGAGGGGATGTACGGGGTGGGGGGTGGAGGCTATGGGGTCTGTACAGGGATATGGGGGCTTGTGGATCTGGGAAGAGTCTCTAGGATAGGCCGTTTCTAGACTATTTATGACTCACCTCTTCATATCCCACCTGTCTTATTGGAACTGCTTAGAAAATGAAATAAAATAATGTTAGTTTGAAAAATTAGAGCTAAAACCAGAAGAACAAAAATCTGCAGGTCTAAGGTGAGACGTGGCTCTGAGTGTCCTGGGAATGAAAGCAAAGAGGTCGGGAGAACAGGACATCACAAATGTTAGTGTAGGGAGCCTGGTGTGCGTGCTTGTGCGCATGCACGCATGTGTGTTTTTGCTTGCAACTGAAACTTGGTCTGGTACAGGGCTAAGACTAGGCAAACTCTGTCTCACTGAGCCACACCCCCAGACCCACAATGGGGGATTCTAGGCAGGGGACCTACCCCTGAGCCCCTCACTGGGGGCTTCTAGGCAGGGGCCCCACCCCTGAGCCACACCCCAGCCCCTCACTTGGGGATTCTTGATAACAATGTGCTGCTCAGCCCCACCCCAGCCCTCAGTTTATTTGTGTTTGGAGACAAAGTGTTATTAAGGTTGTTCAGACCAGTCCTGAACTCTGTCTGTAGCACAGGTTGCCTGAGAATTTTGGATCCTTTGGCCTCAGCCTCTCAAGTCGCTGAGAAAACAGGCCTGAACCACTAGGCTCATTCCACCTAGGATATTGCAAAGGCAGGTGGTGGTTCGGAAAGAGCAGGACAGAGGCTGTGAGTTCTGCATTGGCAGCTAGCTCCTGTGGACTGTTCTTTGAGGAGCGACTTGAAACCATCCAGTGCCCATATCCTGAAAACTGGAAAGCAGCTAACCACAGGCAGAGGTCATCTTGGTGCCGAGAACAAAACAGCTCAGACCTCACAGAACAGTGGGTGCCCGGACTCAAAGCACTCAAGTCACATGAGGTTGGGGCCAGCAGGAGTGAAACCAAATGGAAATATTTGCATAAGGTACCACTTCTAAGTTAGGAATTTCTTCCTCCTTTGTGGGAGGTGACATGAAGTGCTCCGGGTAGAGAACAGACTTCAGATACACAGGTAGCTTTCTCTTAAGGTGTCCTCAGGAGCAGGGTCAGAACCTCCCTCCAGTGAACACCTACAGCCCCACTTGACCCAGACCCATAACTGATGCTTAACCCAAACTTGTGTGTAGCTTTAGACCTCCACAGACTATGAGTTAGGAGCAAGAAGGAAAAATGCTAAGTTTTGATGGCATGGTCAGCACTTCAGTGGCCAAGAGGCCCTGGGGCTAGCAGAAGCTATTTTTCCACACTGTATGCTCTCTGGACCACCTGTCCAGAGAGGAGTAGAGAAAGCTGTGGAAAGAGGAGAACATACCTGGGGGCCTTGACTGAGACCCTGCTCCCTGAGAGCTCCATCAGCTCTTAGGTATCCCTCAAAGGCTGTTGAGTGACCATCATCTCAGGGCAGAGAGTGATTGGATGCTCACAGGAACCAGGGAACTCTGGAAGCTGAAGTTAAGAGGCCCCCTTTGCATGAACCAAAGATATAAAATTAAATTGCATTACAACTTTTAAATTTTTTGAAACAGAGTTTTGCTGGTACCCAGATTCTAGGTGTGTACCATCACATCTGATGTGCACAAAGGTCGTGAGTTTGGAACTGGTAAAACTTGAGGGATTGGAGGGGGAACTTGAAGTGAGATATTGGAGGCCTGCCACACTGACATGAGAAAGTTTATGCACCCCCATGTATTTCTGTTTTCATAGTGTTCTCAAAAGGATTTGGAGGCTGAACACCAGCAGCACAGACACTGAGCACAACAATTAATAAATGGGACCTCTTGAAACTGAGAAGCTTTTGTAGGTCAAAGGACATGGTCAATAAGACCAAAAGACAGCCTACAGAATGGGAAAAGACCTTTACCCACATCTAACAGAGGACTGATCTCCAAAGTATATAAAGAACTCAAGAAACTAGACATCAAAATACTGATGCCAATTAAAAAATGGGCTAAAGAGCTAAACAGAGAATTCTCAAAAGAAGAATCACAAATGGCTGAAAGACATTTAAAGAAATGCTCAACATCCTTAATCATCAGAGAAATGCAAATCAAAATGACTCTGAGATGCCACTTTACACCTGTCAGAATGGCTATGATCAAAAACACTAATGACAGTCAATGTTGGAGAGGATGCGGAGCAAAGGGAACACTCCTCCACTGTTGGTGGGAATGTAAACTTGTACAACCACTGTGGATATCAGTATGGCAGTTTCTCAGAAAATTGGGAATCAATCTACCTCAAGACCCAGCCATACCACTATTGGGCATATACCCAAGGAATGCTCAATCATACCACAAAGAAACATGCTCAACTATGTTCATAGCAGCACTATTTGTAATAGCCAGAACCTGGAAACAACCTAGATGCCTGTCAACCAAAGAATGGATTAAGAAAATGTGGTACATATACACAATGGAGTATTACTCAGCAGAGAAAAACAATGACAGCATGAAATTTGCAGGCAAATGGATGGAACTAGAAAATATCCTGAGAGGTAACCCAAATCCAGAAGGACAAACATGGTATGTACTCACTCATAAGTGGATTCTAGATATAAAGCAAAGAACAAACAGACTGCAACCCACAGAACCAGGGAAGCTATATGGCAGGGGAGACCCTAGGATAACTGTGGCTTAGAATAAGTTTTGGGTTTACTCAAAAAATAAACAAACAAACAAACAAAAAACCAAAGCCCACAGGAGGATTGTGAGTTCAAGGACAGCTTAGCCTGTATAATAAAAGCCTCTTAAATCAAAAAAAAAAAAAGAAAGAAAGAAAGAAAGAAAGAAAGAAAGAAAGAAAGAAAGAAAGAAAGAAGAAAGGATTTGGAGGCTGAAACACAATAAAAGAGAACAAAAGGTATGATTTGCAGACACATGACACAAGAGGGCACCGGTGGGGGGCCATGGCTCTGCTCCTTTCTCAAGGCATTCCTGCACTCCAGAGCCTTTTACTCATTTAAACACACAGGTCTTCTGAAGAGGCACACCCACCAATCTCTCCCTTGGAAGTGAGTGGCCTCCTGAAAGAGACTGCACACATGGACATTAGGAGACCCTACCTTTCAATTCACTAGCCCTGTCCCACACCCTCAGCTCAGTCCAGCTTTCCAAGTGACCACCAGGGGGGCTTCAGACTGTCTTCTTTTGCTGCTGCTGTCCCCTGGTGTCTCCAGTCCCGGAGTGTCCTGCCGTATGGTGCCAGTACATCTGTCTTTGCTCACACACCTTGTGCTTCATTTCTGTCTCCTGTGAAGCTCTAGGGAGGGCTGGATGGGAACAACACATTACCACATTCTTTGCCTAACAATTGACAACAGATGACACGTATATTTGCCCCAAGATAATGTACAAATATGTTTTACAGGGTTTCCTAATGATAATCATGGTATTTCATTCTTCTTGCCCTTCTAATAATGATAACAGTCTGGCGTTATTATTTTTTTAACTGTTCTCAGCAAGTGTGACATTCAGTTCAGAGAATCGAATGTCAGCAAGAAATCCATACGCATATTCCCTGAAGCTGGGAGAAGCCCCTTGCATTTATTTTTAGGTTGCAGAAAGAATGAAGTGAACTCACCTGATTATTTTTTTTCTCCCTCTCAGAAAGGTGTTTGGCATTGAGTGCCTTTCTGATGTTTATGCAATCAAACCCTTTTGCAAGTTGCCCTGATCCAAGCTAAATGTATGTAGAAGTATGGGGTGGGGTGTGGGGAGTATGGGGAGGGTGGGAGTGGGTATGGGTATGTGGGGGTGTCTGGGTATATATGAGAATGTGGATGTGCAGAGGGATGTGGGGGGATGTGAGTGGGCATGAGTATCTGGAAGTGTGGGATATCTTGGAGTGGTGTGTGTGTGTGTGTGTGTGTGTGTGTGTGTGTGTGTGTGTGTGTCTTGTGTAGTTGGGGTGTGTATATGAGTGTGGGAGGTGTAGGGAGTGGGGGGTGGAGAGGTGAGTGTGGATGGGTGTGTGTATGTGTGGGTGTGTGGGTGTATCTGGGTGTGGGTGGAGAGTGTGAGTATGTGGGATTTGTTGGCGTGTGGAGGTGTTGGGGTTGTGGGTACATGTATGTGTGAGGGTGTGGCTGTTGGGGGTGTGGGAGGGTGTGGGGATGTTGGGGGTGTGGGTATATGTATGTGGGGGGAGTGTGGGTGTGAGGGTATGGGTTTGGGGGTTTTGGGGGAGTGGGTATGTGTATGGGTTTGTGTGTGTGTGTGTGTGTGTGTGTGTTTGCTAGAAATATGGGTATGTGTATGGGTGTGGCTGTGGTTGTGACTGTGGGGGGTGAGGGTTTGTAGGGACTTGCTGTCATAGTCTGGATGTGAGGAAGGGGAAGAAAGCATCCTTCCTCCCATAAGGGTTCTTTTCAAAGTGCACTGTGTACCCCAAGTGACCAATGGCTTTGGCCCCTCAGCAGAAGACTCAACTAATTATCAGATAACAAAAACACATTAAGGTTCCTCACAGACACTAGGCAGAGACACCTGCTTTGTGTTTTAGCTTTTCTCTCCGCACAGCTACTCTGCTGTCTGGAGGACACATGTGACTTTCCAATGTAGTTGTTCATCCTTGCCTTCCACTCTTAGGGAGACTTAGCTTCAGGGATGAACACCCAGAAACGATGTGTGTGTGTGTGTGTGTGTGTGTGTGTGTGTGTGTGTGTGTGTGAATCTATCATCTATCTATCTATACACACACACATAGATATAGAGATAGAGATATATCGGTGGTGGCGCATACCTTTAATCCCAGCACTCGGGAGGCAGAGCCAGGTGGATCTCTGTGAGTTCAAGGCCAGCCTGGACTACCAAGTTAGTTCCAGGAAAGGCGCAAAGCTACACAAGAGAAACCCTGTCTCGGAAAAACCAAAAAAAAAAAAAAAAAAAAAAAAAAAAAAAAGAATACATATGCTATACACAAACTATATACATGAACAATACATATAACACACACATATACATGCATATATATGGTTGTACACATATATGTGTGTGTGTATATATATTAACAATTTTTTCCATTCTGGGCATACTTAAAACCATGCATGTTCTTATCAAGACCCAAAGGGTTTGGAGAGATGGTTCTGGGGTAAACAGCACAGGCTACTACTCTTCCAGAGGATCTGGGCTCCATTCCTAGCACCCATATTGCTGTTCACAGCTGTCTATAACTCAAGTTCCAAAGGATCTGATGCCCTCATCTGGCCTATGTGGGCACTGCATGTACTGTAACAGACACATGCAGGTTAGACACACATACACATAAAATGAAAATAAACACCAGGGAATATGTATAAGAAATTAGGGTTGATCAAAATGTAGAGCAGAATGGGGGTGTGGCTCTGTGATAGAGCATCTGCCTAGCATTGCAAAAAGCTACTAGAGAAAAAACAAAAACATCAACAAGCCAACAGGAAGGAAAAGGAAGCATATGTCTGATAAAATGCAATGATAGTCAAGCAGCACATTGTCACTTCTCTCAACTACAAATTATTTTATTCTGGTTTATTTATTTGAAATAAAATCTCACTCTGTAGGCCAGGAGGCCTTGGAATTTCAGTGATCCTCCCGACTCAGCCTTCTGAATACTAGGTGACAGGCATGAACTACCACTCCCAGCTCAAAAACCCTTTAGATACTTTTAAGATTTATTTGTTTATATCTTACGTGTGTAAGTATTGCACACCCTACGTGCGCCTGGAGCCCTAGGATCCTGGGAATTGAGGGCTGCCATGTGGGGACTAGGAACCAAACTTGCATCCTCTGCAAGAGCAGGAAGTGCTCTTAACCACAGAGTCCGCTCTTCAACTACCCAGATCTCTTAGTTTTAAGGTTTTAAAACATAGTTGGCTAGGCCTGTTAGCATAGGCCCATCATTTCAACACATGGAGGGGGAGGCAGGGGGAGGGTTAGGCCAGTTTGGGGAGAGTACATAGAACTTGTCTCAGAAGTGAACAAAACCTCCAAATAACCCAAACTAAAACAACAATAAAAAACATACAATAAAACAAGGCTCATTTGTTCAAATTATCTGTTTTGTTGTTGTCAGTCTGTTTTGATTTTGTTTGAAGCCTCCAAACTTAAGCCTTTCCCTTCAAAGGTGAGGATGGCCACCTGATGCCTGGGGATTGTTAGCCACCCCCTGATGGTGTGCTACTGGAGGCCACTGCTAGACTGGGATAGCTACAGCCTGAAGCTTCTGTGAATGTGCTAAATGAAATCCTAGAGAGCAAAACTGATCCTTTGTGAAGACCCTGGAGAGGTGGGGCTGGTGCCTGTGCCTGCCTGGCTGTGGCGGATTAGGATGACCACACGGAATGAGCAGGCAGCTCCAGCCCGACTTTGGGTGTTTATTGACAATCCCTACACTCATGATTAATCACGCATTCGAAATGTGCGTGCCTTGGAAATTGACTGCAACGCAGCAGAAGCAAAGTTTTCGGTTATTCTCATATAATAAATTGAAGCTATATCTCTAAGCAGAATTGTCTTCAAGATTCCAATTGCCTTGTTAAAAGTGTTGTTTACACAATAGTTAGCAAAAACGGAAGTAATTGCACACAGAATCCATTCTAAGCAATTCTTAATGCCCCCCCACCCTTTATTGGCTTTCCATCTTCATTACCCAATATTTTGGTCGCTGTCAGCAGAAACCTGACTAGTGAGATGTGGCCAGGACCCCAAGGATCAGTGACTTTTCAGGTTTGGGGGAGCTCGTTTTTTCTAAATAGGAAGATGGTATGGGGGACCCCTGCAGGCCCAAAGGGGAGGCTTCTAGTCAGCCACAGGGCATGACTTACAAGGACAGTACTGGAATGGCTTCTGTGTTATATTTCATGTCCTAAAACAATATTTACCTCTGGAGAAGCCTCCCATTTATTTCTTTCTTTCTGGCCAAAGCAGCTTTGTACACACACAGCGCTGCGGCGAGCCACATCTGTTTTAGATGCTGCAACCGGCAGGATTTTATTTCATAAATATCATCGGCGTCCAGGATTCGGCTTTCAGAATGCAAATTGTGTTGGAGTGAGTAAACAGGAGCCGAGCAGGGGAGAGTGCTGCAGGCGGCGGCTGGTGGCTGCAGCCTTGTCTCGAGGGACTCTGCACTCCATCCCCGTGGAGAACGCATGGTTGGTGAAGCTACCTGCCTGAGAAGGGATGGGATGAGGGCAATGCCCACCACTGAGAGGATGCCCTCCTGCACACTCAGGCTTCCCAGTGGCTCCTGGTTACTCTCCCTGGAAGACAGACCTCATCCGTAACTATCAGGAGAGGCCTAATTATAGAGCTCGGGGATTTTAATGGCACAGGAAAATTTAAATGCGGTGTAAAATATGAATATTCCTAAGCCAGCAGTCAAAATACGAAATGATTGGCTTCCAAATCAATGAATTATAATTTCCCAGCGCGTTCTCCAAGGTGGAGCCTCTCTGCCTTCCCGGGGAAGAGTTTTGTGCAGTCGGCATATTTTAACAAACGACGGCTGGGTCTTGTTCGCACGGCTTTGCTCTCCCTGATGTGGCTGCCCTGTCTACTGAGAAGAGACCACAAGAGACAAAAAAAGCACTCAAAATTAATCCATCGCAGGGTCCTGATGCAGTGAGGGAGGCCAGATGCTCCTGAGCCAGACTCCAGTTCCCATAACTGCAGGAGAAATTGCAGGAAGGTTTCAAAGTGGGAAGGGGGCTATCGGGCTGGCCTTTCTCATGCACTAGAATCTCTTCTCTCAGAGTCACCTTGCCCTTTACAGCAAAGTCTTCTCCAGCAGGTACCTCAGTGGATCTTATGGGAGATGTGGCCCTCCTGTCTCAGGACCCCCTTCTCATCTGGCTCCTGTTGTGGAGAAGTGCCGCTATATCTTTACCTATGGAGGAGATAAGGATGTGCCCAGCTGCCGTCCATGCAACCCTCAAACTGGAGAGTCACACCATAAATCCCATTTTATTTTATGGACAAATAAATGCTGGAGTAAAATATTCCAGGGCCGTCTCTTGAATACTTGCATAGCAGCCGTAGTGTAATAACCACGGTGACATTAATTTACTGCATTGTGCCGTGGGAAGAAAGAAGAGGAGGGAGAGGGGCATTAAAAGAGAAAAATGACTTTCCTGCGAATTTATTGGGATTGGCCTCCCTCATTTTCAGCCATCATTAGTTGATTAGGGCCTGATGACAGTGCGGACAATTGGGCTGGGATATTCGGCTGGGAGACGCCCCGAAGGTACCTTGTTAATTGAGATGATGTCCAATTTGTAGTTACTGAACATCACTGCAGACAGTGACACTGGTGAGTGCTGTGTTGGAACGGAGCAGGGCTAGTCAACGGCCACGGAGCGTCTGTGATCCTGTGATGTCATAGTTTGCAGAACGCTGGCTACTTGATGTCAATGCTGAGCAGGACCAATGAGCCTGTCAAAAGAGGCTCAAGGAACTTTCCTGTTTATCCCTGGAGCAGCTATCAGCGGCCACCAAGCAGCTCACCCCGGGGAAGTCCCCTCCATAAGCTTAGACATTGGGAAGTGAAGTACAAAGGTTATTCTGGAAGTTTTCAGGGTACATCCCAAACCTTAGTTGAGTGAAGGGATTCCCTGGTTTCCAACACATCCAGGTCTTGCTACCCTTGATGCTGTACAACTCATTTATAGGGAACCAGAAGGAAGACAGGTGCCAGTGACTAAAGTTTGCCATCCTAGTCTGTTGTCTGCTGCTGTGATAGAGGGCCTGACACTGGGTAATTCATCAAGAAACACAAGTCTCGTTAGCCGAGCATGGTGGCTTTAATCCTACCATCCAGAAAGCAGAGCTGAAGGACCTCTGTGAATTCCAGGCCAACCAGGGCTACACAGTGAGACCCTGTCTCAACCCCACCCCACCCTACAAAGACTCTTCAGCTGACAGTTCTTAAGGTCCGGGAAAATGATGCTAATGTTTGCTCCACTTCTGGGAATGGGATAGATGTTCCATGTGCATGCAGCAGAACGTGAAAAGGGAAACAGGTGGATGCAGGAGAGAGCAAGGATAAAGGTAATCCACGCTGGTGAAAACATATGTATGACCAAGAGAGCTACATTAATCCCTTCATGAAAGCAGATTCCCCTACAACCCAAGTGCCTGCTGAAGGTTGCCACATTGTAACACTCTCTCGAATTGGAGACAGAGCCTCAGTGCTGGAAGAAACCATGTCCAGACCTTCCCACTTGTATTTAAGAATCTCAGTCTGGGCAGAGTTTACATGTCTCATGGTGGGAGACCCTGTTTTCCCATTCTCAAGCTCCCTTTGCAGTGGCTTTGGCTGTGCCATCTACTAAGCAAGAAGGACAACCTCTAAAATACAATCTCCACTTAAACATCTTCAGAGACCTGGACCCACAGTCTACCCTCACAGCGGGAGTCATCCAGTATGGGGGTTTAGGGAAGAGAAAGGAGCCTGAGGGTTTCTAAATGGCTTAAGAGGGGCAGAATACAGTCCTTGGCACTTGGCATCATTCATCGCTGGATGCTGTTTGTCTCACTCAGATAGAAGGAAACAAACCTCAGAAAAGGAGTATGGAGGCCCAAAGGCTGCAGGAGTCTGTAATGGAGAAGTGGGCAATACAATCTATCCTCAGAGATGAGGGAACTGCAGAAACCCTAAAGCCAAGGTTCCCTGGGGCAGAACCCAGCTGTGCCTTTACTTGGCTGTGTGCTCAGATCTTAGCTTTTGTTTCAGTTCTAAAAGAAAATTGAATACAGAGGATCATGGTGTGGGCTGAATGTCTGTTAGTAATTCTTGGATATGGTTGTTCAGGGATATTAACAGTCTCCCCCCACTGGCCCCCTCCCCCCGCACTGCCTCCAGTTCAAGTCCTAAGGTAGAGATCATGAGAGCCCCTCTGTTCCCAAATAAGCAGCTGTGCTTCCTCCCACCCACCATGCCTGTCACATCTGGACAAGCAGACAGATACACAGGCCAGAGAAGTTTGACAAATCCACTCATAAGATGCAGTGTGTGAAATGGCAGTGGCCTTTATTCCCTGACGTTTTCCCATGCCCTTGAAGGGATTAGAAGTGGATTAACGTGAGAGGAACTGTTATCACCTGGTTATAGGATAATGACTTTATCTAGTTTGCCTCCTAAGGACTTCCATCCCCCCCCCCCCCAACTTTTTTCTCTTTACCTAGAGGGTTTCAGGTAACATCTTTAAATCTAAATAGACCCAGTGAACCCCCAAGATATCAAAATATCCAACTGGAAGGAGGAGATTCCCTTCTCCCTTCCTGTTCAATGTGAGCAGTGATTCTAAAAAAACGTGTGTAGTCACTGAGAACTAAAACTCGTTTGCCATCTTCAATGCTGACCTCCAATTCCTCCTTGCACATGCACACAGCACCCCCCATGCCTCTTTGCACATGCCCACAGCACCCCCATTCCTCTTTGCACATGCACACAGCACCCCCCATTCCTCTTTGCACATGCCCACAGCACCCCCATTCCTCCTTGCACATGCACACCGCACCCCCATGCCTCTTTGCACATGCACACAGCACCCCCCATTCCTCTTTGCACATGCCCACAGCACCCCCATTCCTCCTTGCACATGCACACAGCACCCCCCATGCCGCTTTGCACATGCACACAGCACCCCCCATGCCTCTTTGCACATGCACACAGCACCCCCATGCCTCTTTGCACATGCACACAGAACCCCCTATTCCTCTTTGCACATGCACACAGCACCCCCCATGCCTCTTTGCACATGCCCACAGCACCCCCCATTCCTCCTTGCACATGCACACCGCACCCCCATGCCTCTTTGCACATGCACACAGCACCCCCATGCCTCTTTGCACATGCACACAGCACCCCCATGCCTCTTTGCACACGCACACAGCACTTTGAAGTTTTCAGAGTTTTTTTCACCCCTCCTTAACTCAGATGATTGGCAGGACAGTCTGTGTGAGTTGGGTAGAGAGAGAATTCAACACCCATTATACAGGCAGGGAGACGAAATGCAAGGCTCAAGAAAGCCAAGGAGCTTGCCAACACCCATGTCAAGTTTAAAAGAAGAGCCAAGATCAAACCCAGCTCATCTGGAAAAACCCAGCATTCATTTCCCCGCCTGAAGCCGGCTACAACCTGCCCTGTCTGCCCAAGGAGCTTTCCCTAACACGCTGAGCCCCAGTACCCTTCACAGAAAACATCTGTTCAGACAGATGTTCCAGAAGGTCTCTGGCTGAAGTCCCCTTCTTAGTTGCAAGGCTCCCAGTGCACGTTATACTTCTTGGGGAAAAAAAAGAATCATCTTTATTGAGGTATAATTCACATGCAAGATAAACAGCCTGATTTGTCGAATTTTTGAAAACATACACAGCTATGAAACTAGCAACATAGTCAAGAATGAGACATTCCCCCGAAAAGTTCCTCTGTACGCCTCTTGTTTCACTCTCTAACAGTCTCTAAGCAATCACTGGCCTCTCTGTCAACCATCATTTTGCTTTTTTTCCCTAAGAATTTCGAATAAGTGAGACCACACAGAGTGGGTGGGTTCTTTTCCTCATGCCTTTTTAAGAGACTGCAGCAACTTGGTGTGTATTTAGATTTTATCTATTGCAGAGCATTATTCCACTGTGTGGATGCACCACCAAATGGTTGCTCTATTTCCCCATTTTGGATGATTTTGTGGATTCCAGCTTGAGGACACTCTGAATAAAGCTACTGTGAGCACTAAAGTAGCATTTTCCACGTTAAAATATGTTAAATTTGTCTTAGAGTCACCCAGTAGCTTGATTACTGGGCCAAACAGGCCATCAGTATTATATGAGCTCCAGTTGCTCCATGTCTCTGCCAGCACTTAGTATTGTCAGTCTCCCTGGCTTTGCCTTCTTGTGTGTATACAGCTGTGTCAAATTGGGATGGTATTGTGTTTACTTAAGAGCTGATAGTGTTGGATGGGTATTCATGTTCTGGACTTCCTAATATATTTTGTTGTGGAAGAATGATAGAGAGCTTTAGTTTATTTGAATTGCTTGTTTTCTCATATTTAAGCTGTACTAGTTCTTTATATAATCTAGATACTTACCTCATTCATGCACATACATTATCTTGCTCTCTGTGTATTTATTATTTGCAGAATTGCAATGGAGGCAGAGTCTTTCTGATGCTGGGCAAGGGATCTACCACTGAGCCACAGTCCAGCCCCTCACTGGTGGATTCTAGGCAGGTGCTCTACCACTGAGTCACACCCCCAGCCCCTCACTGGGGGATTCTAGGCAGGGGCTCTACCACTGAGCCACACCCCAGACCCTCACTGGTAGCTCTCTACTACTGAGCTATACCCTCAATCCTATTCTTTAAAGTTCCCAAATATTTTCACATTTCGCCTTATCTATTTAAAAAAAAAACATTTTTTGACAAGTAAAAGTTTGAAATTTCCTGAAGTCCATTTTTTTTCAGTCTTTCATTTTAGTGTTTGTTATATTTTATCTGAGCAATTTTGCAGAATTTTCTCAATTTTTTTCTGTTCAGCTCTGTGTACAGCATTATGTCAGAAAGGACATCTGTATTGCTTGTACAGATATGTGGTTGTTTTAGCATGGTTTATCATACACATTTCTTTCTCCCCTGAGGACCTGGGAGCTCTGTCAAAACTCCATCCACCATAGGAACATAGTTTCATCCCTGGGCTCTATTCTGTTCAGTTCATCTGTCTCCTTTTGTGTGATACCAATACCGAACTATCCTCATTACTATGGCTCTATAGCCATTTTTAAAACGGAGTAGCTTAAGTCCCTCACCTCTGGTTTTACCTTCAATCTCATCTCCACATGCGTGTGCATTTCCATAGCACATTTAGACTCAGTTTATCAAAACTCTTAAGGGATTTTGGCTGAGGTGTTAAGTCTATAGATTAATTTGAGACAGTCAAATACTCATACTATTGAGTATTCCATCCTTCAATACAGCAGAGCTCAGTGTCATTTTCCTACCTTATCTCAGCAATAAGTTTTACTTTTTACACTTTTAGTGTTCTACTTCATTCATTTATCTTTAAATACTATTTTGATTACACTATTACCAAAAAAAGATATGTATATATTTGAGACAAGATCTCATGCAGCCTGGGCTGGGTTTAAACTTGCTGTGTAGCTGAAGAGGACCTTGAACTTGTGAACCTCCCAGCTCCAGCTGCAGAGTGCAGGGCTTACAGGTGTGCCCACCATGTCTGACATGGTGTGATGCAGAGGTCAAACCCAAGACTTCAGGCATCCTAGGAAAGCACTCTCCTGACAGAGCCGCATCCCCGGCCCACAGACTTTTGGTCCACTACAACACTAGTTTGCTTTTAAGATATGGTCTCACTGTGTAGCCCAGGCTGGTCTAGAACTCACTATGTAGTTCATGTTGATCTTGAACTCATGATCCTTCTGCCTCAAACTCCTAAGTATTGGTATTAAAGTAAGTGCTGCCATGCCTTAAAAGGTTCCATTCTTAAAATTTTCTAAGTGTTGGCTATGTATTTTATTTTGACTACCTCACTAAATTCATGAATTAATTCTGATTTTGGTATGTTATTTGAATTTTCTTCATAGATTGGTGTATTAGCTATGTACCATTTATCTATGCATGTATGTGTTTGTATGTACACATGTGTATGTGTGTGGTGTGTGTATGTGTGTGTATTTTGTCTTGCTATACTATAGGGGACCTCTATTACAAATTTTAACGGAGATAGTAAGTCATACTTTTGCCTCGTTCCCATCTCAAGAGAGGCATTTGATATTCTGTAACTAGATACAACACAAGGAGTAGTTTCTTCATTGGCATCGTTAATCTAGTCCAGGAAGTCCCCTTTCACAGATATGGCTGTTCCCTCCATTTATGATGGGGCTGCATCCAGATCCACGTAGTAGATAATGTCTAAGGGGGAAATGAGGCGACTAGATTAACCTACCCAACACCCTGGTTTAGCAAGGCAGTGCACTGCAGAGCATCAGTTGTTTACTCGGCGACCACCTGCTGACTGAGAACTTGCTGTTACTACCTAGCATCACTAGAGAGTGTCACAGCATGTCCCTAGCCTGGGAAAGGATTAAAATTCAAAATTCAAAGTACAGTTTCTACTGAATCCATGTCACTTTCACACCATCCCGAAGTCAAAAATTTATAAGTTGAAACATAGTAAGTCAGGCACCATCTGTATTCCGCCTTTGCTGAGAGTTTCTTGTCTTGAATTGGTGCTGAATTTTGTCCAATGCTTTTTCTGTGTCTATTAAGATGATTGCAATTAGTTCTGCTGTAACAGGGTGCATATTCCTGAAAAGCATGATGCTATTTTAAATCTTCCGAGGAAAACCTCCGTGCTTATAGAAAAGTTGGGGTGAGAGCACAACAGACAAAAACTGTATTGATCACACACACACACACACACACACACACACACACACACACACACAGAGAGAGAGAGAGAGAGAGAGAGAGAGAGAGAGAGAGAGAGAGAGAGAGAGAGAGAGAGAGAGAGAGCTAATAAAACAGCAGCCCTGGTTTGGATGCATCTTGTTGTTAGGAAAAGCAAGATGACTACAATACACACGCTATGTATTTATCTGGAAAATACTGAGTTTGTTTGGGGAAGAGTCTATCAGGGAGGCTGCAGCTCATGAATTCATGTGAAGAGGTGGAGGACGGTGAGAAGTATGTGGCTCAGTCAAGGTGCTAAGCTGAAATTGCTGGGGCTGGTTGGGATGTGTGGCTGTAGGCTCTGTGTTATCAAGCCACTTAGTGCAACTGAAAGCAGTGTTCTAGGTTGGTGCTGTGTTTGACAAAATTGTTCATATTCAGTTTGCACAATTCAAATAGTTTTTTCCTGGGTTCGTTCATGTTGAGACAAATGTACATTTCAAAATCAGTGTTATAGCAGTGCTGGCATGAATTTATTCTTTATTTCAGTTTTCTAGTGAAGGTGAATTGCATTGATTAATATTTGACTGTAAGATTAATCTATCAGTCCTTGAATAAGCCTACTAAGTGATGATCTCTTGTCATATTCATGTTTTGATGGACTGGATTTGTAAAAATTGTGTACAGAATTTTTGTTCTTATTTATAAATGTGATCCCAAACTGGTCTTTGAGCCTCCATTATCTTGCCTCAGCACTTCTACGAGCTGGGATTACAGGAGTGCACCACTGTACTTGGCTTTGTTGAGTATTTTTATATCCATGGGGTACATTAATGTGTAATTCTCCTTTACAGTGATATATTTTTCTACCTTTGATATCAGGTCAATGCTAAACAAATAAATAAGAATATATTTTTTATCTTGTATTTTCTGGAGTCTTTGTGTATAATTGATATTGTCTATTCCACAAATAAATGATGAAATTCTTCATTCTATCAGCTAGCCTGTTTTTGTCAGATATTTTTGAATTATGAATTTAATTTCTTCAATAATGGGCTGACTCTTCTTCATCTTTCTCTTTGTTCTCCTCTTCTTCTGTCTCCTCTTTCCTGTGTTGATGATGGAACCCAAGGCATCACACATACACCTGCTAGTCCAGCCATCCAGCACAGAACTAAACCTCTGTCCCTATCTGCTTCTCCTTTTCTTCTTGAATTAACTTTAGTAAGAAAAATCATCCAAGAGATTTGTCTATTTCACATAGGATTTTAAAACTGCACCTACAAAACTTATTTATGATATCCCTATTCTCCTCTTCATGTCTGTAGGATGTGTAGTGGTGTCTCCTTCTGCACACTCAGAATTGAAGATTTGTGCATCCTTTTTCACTACTAACCACTGTGCCTGGAACTTTCTCAGTGTGAAACCTTTAAAGAATCCCATTTTGTTTCCAAGTTTCTTTAGCTGCTTCTCTCTTTTCTATGTCATTGATGTCTCATCCTTAGCGCCTTCTTCAATTCTGCATTTCATTTACTCCTTTTAATTTCTTTTGGTAAAAGGCAAAGTCATTTGTTTCAGTGTTTTCTTCTCTAATACAGGCTGTTTGTAGCTTAAGTATTCAACAATCACTGCTTTGGATACAACTCACTCATTTTGATTTTTTCTTTTTTTTCAGTTAGTATTTCCATGACTTTTTTTTATTATTCATTTCTCTTGAAGTATCTTTTTTTCTGGTCCTGGAGATATTTAGGGGTTTATTGTTTAAGTTTCAAACATTTGTGAATTTTCTTAATGACATATTTATATTTCTGTTGAGCTTTGTTTCATGGCAAATAGAGAATATATTTCTTATGGTTTCAATTATCTTATATTTTTATTTTTTTAATGAATATTTTTCATGCTTTAATGCCTGTTTTATGAATATGGGTTCTCTTGGTGAACAACTAACATAGACACACAAAAGTTTTTTTCTACCAAAATGGATGCTTTTTAAATGCCACTGAATATTACTGAATTCTGGTTGATAATGGTATCTCAAGAAATTCTTGACTGGATCTCAGAGGAGACATGGCTTGCTAGCAGCAAGAAGAAACAGATGACTTGACAGTTTAGTTCTGTAGTAGAGTGTTTTGAAGGCACTCTTGGTGATCTTGATTCTTTCCCCAACAGACAAATAAGAGGAGGGAGGAAGAAGAGGACTAAGAAGAGGAAGGAGAGGAGGAGGTGAAATAGTTCTTTACTGAAGAAACAGAATTCAGAATTTTCAAGCTTTTGAAAGAAAAGAAAAAAAAACTAGCCAACTGAAGAATCCTATCATCCACTTAAATCACCAATGCAATATTTTAGCTGCTAGTGTGACATCCATGAATGTGGACCTGAGAAGAGATGGAGACAAAGTCTTTCTGCTAATCAGAGCATATCTGGTGGGCACACTGCTGCACACAATGTTAAAAGCTATTATGTCTTTATTGACATGTTTGATCTTGTTTTCAATTACTGATGCTTTTTAAATGATGTTTAAATCTTCATCAATTGCTGTCTTTTTTCCCATTCTCTGTTGGGTTCTTCTAGCCCCTGTTTTGATGTTCCTTAAAGCCATATTACTAGTACTGCTATTTGCTATACTGTGGATGGAGCCCAGGGCCTGGTGTGTGCTGCCTGCATGCTCTGCATCCTTAGCCCCTTGTTGTGTTATTAAGTAAATATGTGTCTAGATTCGCCATGTCTTCTTGACAAACTCATTGATATACCATCACATATACCTCTTACTTAAGTGTATTTATCTGGTACTAACACAGCTGCTCCAGCTTTCCTTTCATTAGTGCTTAGGTGGTGAAACATTTTCCATCCTTTCATTTTACAAAGAATTGTTTTGGAACAGCATTAGGTTTACAGAAGAATTGAAAAGACATTACTAAGATTCCCTGTATGCCTTTTATGCCTCTCTCTCTAATGCTCAAGCTTTACTTAACTTCTTTACATTTGTCAAATCATTAAGGGAACATTGATGCATTATTTGCTAAACATCAAACCTTCTTTTTCACAGGCTTTGCATCGGTTCCTCCTCTGTCATGGGGCTCAGTCTAAGAACTCACATTTGTACATGTCTCCTTAGGTTTCTCTGGTCTGGGATGATGCCTCAACATTCTCTGTCTGCTTGCTGTCATTGTCTCACATTCTTGAAGAATCCTGGTCAAATACTGCAGAAAAACCTCAGCTTAGGTTTTTCTGATACATTGTAATAATTATGTTGAGGTTATAGAAGGCAGACACCCTTCTCATCACAGCCTGTGAAGGGGACAGTGGCACAAAGTGACATCACTGGTGATCACAAGTTAAATGCCATGTAAGAAAACACTTTGGATTCATTAGTTCTTTTTATTGATATGATTTAATTTTCCTATTCTGAAAAGAAAATCCAAGACCCCGTGCATGTGAGGCAAGCACTATACCACTGAGCTGTGTTCTCTACCCTTGGTTTTCAGAGTGGGGTTTCACTGTGTAGCCCAGGCTAATTTTGAACCCATGATCCTCCTGTCTCTGCTCTCTGGGTGATGGGGTTACAGGTGTGCCCTCACCAAAATGAAGTTTTAATATTGTAGAATATTGCTCCACTACTCTTCTTAGCCCAGGTACATTGCTGACAGTCTATAATCTCATCTTGAGCTCAACCAAAGTTGGATCAAAAATAGTTTTCTTGTTATTCAGTAAACAATACAGTGCAACACCTATTTGTACAGCATTTACATTATAGTGGACCTTCTAAGTACTCAAGAGATGATTTAATGCATATAGCATATGTGTGTGTGTGTGTCTTGGTGCCTTGCAAGCAATGTAGCATCTGTAGATTTTGGTATCTACTGGGGGTTCTAGAACCACCTACTCATAGATGCACAGGATGATTCTATTTATTTGGTTCCCCAAAACAATACCTTGAGACTTTCAGTTTTACATTCATTTTATAGATTAGGAAACTTAAGATTAATGAGGCTATAAATGATTTTCCTAGAGTCACAGTTAGTGAGGGGCAGCTCAACTTCTCACAAATGCACAAGGCTAACCATCCCTCCAGAAGAAATCTAAGAGAATAGGCAACCATCAGGACCAAGATGGAGGAAAGCTGGGTGTCCCCAAAGTATTCCATTTTCCAGGAGACATCCTAGTTGTTAATGTCAAAGTTAACATATCCAGTGATGTCATTTTATGTCATTTTTCCCTTCATAGGCTATGATGAGAAAGATGCTCACCTTCTATGACATCAACATACTCATTACAATATATCAGAAAAACTCAGACTGAGGAACAGTCCACACATTATGTAACTAATACTCTATTGTGGAGGGGCATAATCCTATCATTTAGGGACATAGGAGGACCATGGGTTCAGGGATTCCCTCTCTTTCCTTCATCCAGTTTCTATGGGCCAAGTCCAGGGCAGAAACAGAACAGCAGAAAGAAGACAAAGGCAGTAATGTCTTACTTATAAAGCCAGAAGCCTGGGCTGGAGGACACGGGCAAGGTTGAAAGCACAGATTCTAGAGAGATGGGCATCAAGAAGTGGATGATGTCAGAACAGGAGACAGTTAATCTGTAACAGCAGAAGGTGAAGCAAGGGGAACCTGAAGAGTGAGAGTCTTTGAGGTACTGAGCATGGGCTATATTTCTAGCCTAGACTCCAAAGAACTTATAGAGTCCACTGGGGAGTACTTTTGGACCCACCAATGGTTGAAGAAGGCAGGAAGAGATCCAGAGTTTCATTACTGGAGCCAGCCTGGAGTCACATAGGCTTGGTGCTGTGTTTGAAACAGGCCCTGTTAGTAATACAACAGGGCCATCAGAATGGTCCCCTAACACCTGACTGTATGGTGTCAAAGCTGATGGTACTTGGGGACAGGAAATGTGTTGCCCCCCAATATACCTTGCAGGGATGGGCCTCCTGGGGCCACACAGGGAGTGCCAGGAGGAGGAGAATGGGAAGTGAAAGTTTCTCTCTTCCATTGTTTCTAAACATGTGCAGGTTAAATGGATTTATAATTTCCTAATACACTGTCTATAACAACACATACCCAAGACCTCAGATCTGAGCAGTGATTTGAATTACCCAAGTCTCTGTTGTGTTCATAGCTGTATAATCCTCCCAGTAGACAATGAGAAAGGGAGGCCTAAGTATCAGGAAGCTGGCAGAGCTGGGGATATATGGAAGTGCATACCTAGAACGCACTGTTGTGGATGTGGGGGTGGCTCCGTGGTTCAGTGTTGCAGATAGGCTGCAACAGAAACTTAGCTGGTGGGGTAGTAACTCTGGCCATGTGCAGCCTTTTTGTGAATTCGTGCCCCAAAAGTTGGGCGCCGGATGTAGCATGAATCCTAATTGGTCTTATTAATAAAAACCCGGAGCCAGATATCATGGTGAAAGCTGAAAGATCAGAGAAGCAGAGCAGCAGCCACTAATTCTTACCTCTATGAAATCCTCAGGTGAGAGAGAACTGAGCTTCTGTCTCCTCCCACCTTATATTCCTCTCTCTGCCCAGTCATATCACTTCCTGTCTCCACCTCCCTAGTGTTGTGATTAAAGGCGTGAGATCCCAAGTACTGGGATCAAAGGTGTGTACCACCACTGCCTGGCTCTATTTCTCTTTTATATTAGATCAGTCTTGTGTAGCCCAGGGTGGCTTTGAACTCACAAGAGATCCATCTGCCTCTGCCTCTTGAGTGCTTGGATTAAAGGTGTGTGCCACCACTGCCTGGCCTCTATGGCTAACTAGTGCTTAGCTCTGCACTCTGATCTTCAGGCAAGCTTTATTTGTTAGATCACAAACAAAATATCACCACAATACAGTGCTTTCATAGAATTCAACCATGAGGAGTCATGGCTCAGTGGTAGAGCACCTGCCTAGAATCCCTCAGTGAGGGGCTGGGGTGTGGCTCAGTGGTAGAGCCCCTGCCTAGAATCCCTCAGTGAGGGGCTGGGGTGTGGCTCAGTGGTAGAGCACCTGCCTAGAATTCCCCAGTGAGAGGCTGGGGGTGTGACTCAGTGGTACAGTGCTTGCCAGCATATAAAAGCCCCTTGATCTAACAACAGAATGAAGGTCATAAATGCCAATCAGAGTCCACTTCCTCCACACAGCATCTTCACCAGACAACTTAGGGGAAAGCAGTTGTCTTTTTAAACAGTGATGCTCATGTTCTAGCATTTCCAGAATCCATGCTGTGCACTGGGACCAGGGCACATGGATGCTACAGAAAGGGGACCCTCTCTGGTGGGGCTGACAGTCCACAGCAATGCATGTAGGCTAATCAGCTGAGGGCAGGACTTAGGTCATCATTAGATCTTGAAGACTGAGCAGAGGCAGGATTGGCTCACTCCAGGAAGTTTGCCTCCTCCTCCTCCTCCTCCTCCTCCTCCTCCTCTTCAGTTTTCTTGTGATTCTTAAAGTCCATCAATCCATCACTGTTAGCAAAGCAGTGCACAGCATCTCTGGCCCAGATGGCTCCTCTGGAGGATGCAGAATCCATGTGACATAATCAGTGTGCAGCAGACAGCAAGCAAGGGAGGCTGTACCAGGTACCCTGCTTCCTGCTATTATGATTGCCACCCTCTCTGTGGCAGCTGGTGCCCTTGCCATCTTTATGCCCACTCTGCTTTGGAGTAGATTGTGATGAGATTGGAAAACAGGACTTGGGTTGGATAAAAGTCACCTGACTTCTGGATAGAACCATGGCTCTTGCTTTCTTGCCCCCCAAGTCTCCCTCACAATGCTTGCCTCATCTCTGGACCATGCCCACCACCGCTTGCTGGCTTCTCGTCACATTCATTGTATTCTCCTACCTTTCTCATGTGCACAAGTGCATTTCAAAAGAGAAAACAGCTACCATAAGCTGGAAGGTCCTTCATCGGAGAGCAAGGTGTAGTAGCAGGATCATGTCATGATAAAGCAGTCTCTTTGAGTAGGGGGCAGATTTCTCTCTCTGCCTGACAAGGACTGAGCTGGCTTTCATTTAACAGAGAACCCCCAGGACTAACTGGAGAGTGGAAAGCAACACACTGTCTCCTCATGGAAACTTAATGCCATCTATATCTCGTGCCTCTGCCCTGTGTCTCGGGTCTGTCTTTCACTCCCTTCACCTGCAGATTGCTCTAACTGGTCCCAACCTCGCTCTTCTTTGTCTCTGTTTCTTGATCCTGAGCAAGTTGGAAGATGAAGACAGTGTTGTATGTGTAGAAAGTAGTTGAAATTGTTAAAGAAATTAGCACTGCCAAGGAAAACCCAGGTCCTGGAAAGATGGCTCAGGCTGCTCCTATAGAGGACTTTAATTTGATTCCCAGCAGCCACATGGCAGCTCATACCTGTTTGCAACTCCAGTTCTCAGGGATCTAACACCCTCTTCTGGTTGCTTTGAGCACTGAACATATGTGGTGCGCGCACGCGCGCGTGTGCACACACACACACACACAAGTTAAATAAAAAGCAAAAACTTGTGCTCTCCATTGGAACAATAGAAAAAAGGTGGCCTCTGGACAAGATTGCACCCTCTGAAGTCTCCAATTTTTGAAAATGCAAATTTTATTTGAAAGGAAGGAGCCTGAGCTGAAAATACACCTGCAGGAGCACCCTCCTCAAAAACAACTGCCTAGGGCAGTGTCTTCTCAGAGGCAGCTGTCAAAGCACACAGAGGTCACTGAAGATGAGGTCCAGGTCACCTCCAGCTAACAGCAAGACCTACAGTGCCATCCCTGTGGTACTGGTTTTGAAGGCTTGAAAGCTACAAGATTGAAGGAGTTATAGGGTCTGGTGTTCAAGTGAGCCTCTGAGGCCGAGAGAGGCCACTGCTATGGCCAGTTACCTGAGATCATTGCTTTAAGTGAAGAAAGGTTTATTTTGGCCTCTAACCTGTGAGTCTTTGAGGATATTCCAGAGCAAACCACAACATGGAATCATTCACATTCTCCTCTCTCCCCCTACCCTCTCTCTTCTCAGGCTCCCCTCTACTCCTCTCTTTCCCCTTCACCACCCCCTCCCTGTCTCCCCACCCTCTCTCTCCTCTCCTCCACCCCTCCCACAGGAAGCATGAAAAGCTCCACTCAACAGATTTCCAGTATAGAATACCACAGCACGAATAACAGGTACTTTGTAGTATGGCAGGTCATAAGTTTATATGACCTTATAAGAGATTCTATACCCGCTACTTTAAAAAAAATATGGTGAACAGAAAGTTGTTTTCCCCTTAATCTACATCCAGAGTTTGTAATTTGAGATTCTTAAATTTGATACAATGTCTAAGCTATAAATGGGGTGCACAAAACTTCTACTGCCACTCAGGATATTGCTATTGCTCCTCCCAGAGAGTTCCTTGGTCTGCAGCATGTATGTTCCTCCTGGATCTGGCCATGTTCTTGCCCTAGGGAGACACGGGATTTGGCAGGCTACATGGTTCATGTATACTCATTAGGCAGGTGGGATCAGTCAGTAACTAGTGCCCCAATACTGGCATTTCGTCTGGGCTCAGCTGTGTTCTTTCTGTTATGCTGACACTTCCAAATAAAGATGCTTTTATGGCTTGCATCTGAAGTGTCCCCCAAAGACTCCTGTGTTGGTTTGGTTGCAAATGATGGCTTTAGGGAAGTGAAAGGATCATAAAGGCTCTGATGTCATAGATGGGTTAATCCCCGGATGGAGTCCTAATGTGATGGCATTTCAGGCAGGTGGTGGAACGTGGAAGGTGGGGTGTGGCTGGAAGAAGGTCACAGTGAGGGTGCCTTTGAAGGAGAGCATTTATCTCCAGACCCATCCCCTCCTTCTCTCTGCTTCCCAGCTACCATGTGGTGGTCAGCTTTGCTGCATTAACACAATGCTATGCCTCAGTGCAAAGCCTGTAAACACAGAGCCAAGTGACCACGGGTTTCATGGACACTGTGGAACCACGAACCACCGTAACTCTTTCCTTCTTTAAGTTGACTTCCCCAGGCATTCTTCCCATTTTAAAGACAGGATTTTATACTTCTCTGTAAAACAACCAGGAGGCATGGCTACACTTGACTTATTTTTTTTTTTTGAGATTAATATAATTACACCATATCCCCCTTTCTTTTTCCTCACTCCAATCCCTTTCATATACCCTCCTTGCTCTCTTTCAAATTCATGGCCTCTTTTTTCAATAATTGTTACTACACACACACACACACACACACACACACACACACACACACACACACACTTCTAAATATCTAAATATAACACACTCATTCTGTATAATGTTACTACTAGTATGTATGTTTTCAGGGCTGACCATTTGGTATTAGATAACCGATTGGTGTGTTCTTCCCTGGAGAAAACTATTTGTTTTCTGTTGAGGCCTCCTGAGATTTCTCCCACCCACAATAGTCTACTGTTGTTCTGGACCTATTGTTTTGCAACTAGAGGTAAGCTGCACTTTCTCTGGGATCCTGGGTCCTGATTCCTCTGGCTCCAAAGTGCCCTCTTTGTTCAACGGGTCTATGAGCTGCGTTATAAGAACCATGCTCCCAAACCTTTTCTCTCTGAAATACCCCAGGTCAAAGGCCACTCCTCCATCATCAAGCAGCCTTGAGACACGGTCAAGATTCCTGCATATGTATGTTTCTTTGAAGGCTTATATTTTTATCTTTTCAAAGAGTACTTTCCATTTAAGGATATAGATTTGGGCTAAGGTTCAGTTAGCTCCACAGATCTTCACAATACAGTGTAATCCTCATTGTGAGGTGAAAAGAGGTTGGTTCAGGTGGGACCAGTTGAAGTGATGAGGTTCTGAAGTCCTGAGTATAGTCTACCCTCATGAGTGGAATAACCCACTCATGGACTCATATAAAAGCCGGTGTGGCTGACTGGTTGTCCCTTTCACCCCGTCATGCCCTGGGACCCTGAATATTCTTCAGAGGGTCCCCACTAGCAAGAAGGATGTCCCCAGACACCCCCATCTGCTCACGGACTTCGCACAGCCTGATACTTGTTATAGCAACATAAGAAGGACTAAGTCATGTGTGTTTAAAATGGAATGTGCTTTTCCTATAATATGTAATAAATGTGTCCTTCCTGGGAGGGGAGCCAGGCTGCTCATGACCTGAGGGTGTCACCCCAGGGGAAGTACAAGGTGCCCTTAGTGTTACTGTTCAACGCATCTTTAGTTTCTTTTCTGAATCTTCCAAATTATTCATTGTTGGCACCTTTTATAATCAGACATAAAAAGTCCTTTGCTGAATTATTCTTAATCTGGAGGGGTATGGGTAGCTCTTACCCTCAGAGCTACAGGCAACTTTTGGCTTACCCACAGTACTTGTGTGGAGAAGGGGTCATGCCATATACCCACATGTGGCCTGGCTGACCTGTCCGTCCCAGGAGCTACTTATCCAGCCCCATCCTCAGAAACTTTGGTGGGTTATGGCTTATGAAGGGTTCCGGAGAGTTCAGACGCAAATCAATAGCATGCATTACAAGAGAGTGTGAGCTAACAAAGGTGCCGGCAGGTCATGCATCTTAAAACAGCTTCTCAGGGACTTTAATTGTCGGGATGTTCAGAAGAAGACTATGACCTTAGGGGCCATTTTCTAGAATAGAACAGTCTATATATTAAAGGCAGCAAATGATTCATAACTGGTTAGCGGCTGGGCCTATAGGTCCCTGTTTCCCATGTGAATTTTTTTTCTGCATTGCAAACTCTTACATTAAATTGTGATAAATGAAGAGTGGGGGCTACTCATACAAATCAATGACTCCAGTGTGTGTGTCATTAGCCTGAGAGATGCAGGCAGCGGTCAGTCCCATAAATCATGTGATGATCTGCTGTCTGCAACACGATGCAAGCAAGCAGGCGCATTAGGAAGGTTAAGGAATGAAATTAATCTGTGCATTTTCCTCTCCCCCTGCCTCCTTCCCCATCACCTGGTCACACGGAAAGAATTAAAATCACATGATCCGAACTGAACCAGCTTCAGAAGAGTAAATTGGTCAAGTTCAACTTCACCTTTCCACTTCTAGTTAATTATGTATTAGGGGATTAATTTATGGGACTGGAGAATAGGCGGAACCCACCATCCAGGTGCCAAGATTATGAATTGTTCAGACTGTGCCACAGGCTACCTGAGTGGAGGCTGGGGAGGGTCGGGAGGGCTGGGGGCTGTCAGCATGTGTGTTTGTTTGATCCTTTCCTGACCTAAGTTTAGCAGACAGACACATAGAGGGTACTGCTGCTTGCTTGGGTCATAGAGGAATCCTCAACCTGTGTTACCCAGGGATTACAAAGGCAAATGTAGTGCTTGGTTGCTGGAATGTTCTAGAAGGCTGAATTAGGAGACCTTTACATGCAAGTAGGCTGATGTCCCTGTTGGGGCCATTGTTCTTGGTTCCAAGATTTTGGATTAAATATCAGCTTGTAATATTATTCCACCCCTCAGGCTCCACTCTGGTGGGTGCAGCTAACTGTGTCGGAGTTCCTCCTCAGACACTCCAAATCAGAGATTATTTCCCCTACTAATTCCCTAAGTGTCAACAGCTTAATTCACAGACCTCTTGTCACTGGATTCTCCTTCTCAGTAGGTCAATCACTCGAATTCCCTTCTCTGATGTTGTCTCAGCCAGTGAAAATGTAGGCAAAACAGTCCCAGTGAGAACTGAGGCAAAGAGGTGACTCATTTCTCAGGGTTCCTTCCTGGTGGCAGGTGGGCACAGGGCCTTGCAGGAGCTGGAGTTTTATCTCTGCTCACACCCTGGCTGGCCACACAGAAACAGTTTTCAGTGGAGTCTCAATGCTAGTGTTGCCTGCCTTGAGCCACACAAGAGAATTTTTTTTAGGAATATTAGTCTGTTGAAAATTAAAATGTGAGTTGCTGGATGGATTTTACATTGACCCCATGTTGATACCTGCTTCTTGTGCACTCACTGAGTATGTGGAGCACCTTGCAGCTTGCTGCATGCTTTCTTCTGGTTAGACAGTATTGTTACATCTTCCCCATGGCCCAGGATATAGGTCCAAGGATTCTAATTTGACTAGAAAGGAAACTGAGGCTCAGAGAGTTTAAAGGACTTCCCTGGGGTCAGGTGGCTAGGGAGTAGATCCGTGGCCAGACAGAGTTGCATAGGGGTTCCCTTGGCTTGTCTTCCTGTTGTAGCTCTGAGTAGGTCTCTGAGACCTAGTCTACTTGATGCATGATTTGAAGCTCAGTGGAACCTCAGGTCTGTGCACTGTATTCAACAGTTGTGCAAATCATTTTAACCAGTTAAGCTAAAACAACAACAACAAACCCGGAGCTCTCAATGAAATAGGATTTTAGCTTTTTTTGAGAACTTGAAGCCTGGGTTCTGGGCTGACATTTTGCTTTGATGGTGTTGGGCTTTAGGCAAATGCAGGATCCTGTTCAGAGGGCGCCAGCCTTCCGCAGGTCAGCGCCCACAACCCAGTGTCTCACTAGTCTTGCTCAGTGAGGTGATCAAACACCTCTGACCCTTCCCTGGCCAGCCTTCCTGCCCTTCTCTCCCCATAGCATCCACAGCACTCCCATCATGCAGTCCGCTTTCTTCTGCCCAAGCCCTCCCTAGGCTTAGCATCCAAGGGCTTCCTTGGGAAGACCCTCTGCTGCCCCGCTTCTTCTCAGAGCTCAGCTGATCAACCCAGATAGGAACCTGACAGCCCCCAAACATCTGAACTCAACTTTCAGGTCTCCATTATGTAATTAAAGACAAAAGGTTCCTTGCTTTCTGTGTGGTCATCTCTATGTCCAGCCATTCTCTCCAGTCCCAGGGAGCCCTCCCAGTTACATAGGTATCTGAAGCACTCCTCAGTTTTATTATTTGGAGGAACACACACACCAGAAAAAAGCCAAATATCTAAGCCTTGAACATTCATTAAAAAAAATAAATAAACAAAAAGCACTTGCCAGAGACATTTTTAAAAGTCAAGGATTCTGAGCTCCTATTTGAGGGAGCTGGCTCACTCAAGCCTCTGCTTCCACTGCCCTTTCCTTGCCAATCCAAATTGAACTGGAGAGCTCAAGCAAACACTCCACCACAGCCCCTTTCCAGTTCCTTTCATACCCCTTCTGGCTCCCCCCACCCCCGCACTCTGTCTTTTCAAAGGTGGTTACCATTTTGTTGATCTTCCAAGTCCATGTGAATGATGTGTCCTTGCTTTTTATGGCTGCATAAGAGTTCAAGTTGGTGCAAATCTCCTTTGCATTTTTCTCATCCTCTTTGTATGTTGGAGGTCTATCCCCAGCCCAGCTTGGCAAGGTGGTCTTCTATGAGAGAAATACCACCTGATTTCCCCACTTCCCCTCTGATGGACATTCCAATTGTTTCTGCTTTCCACCATCATGGTCACTCTTCTCTGAGTCATGGATACAGCTGGAGTGACAGTGACGCCTTCTGGGGATCAAAAGGGCCACATGTGAAGGTACCCACCCTCATCCCTGCCTAGCCAGACCTTTGGTATTTTTCCTGCAATATTCCACCACATCCCTCTGTAAGTTCTTAAAGAGCTGATATGGGTTGGGCAGCCCCCTCCCCATTCCATCTGACTATGTCCCCATGTGGAAGCCCTAGGGAGCCCCAACCCACAGCCTACTCATCTCAGGCCCATTAAACCTCTCACTTTGTATTTCCTAATTCCTGTAAGAAATCCCAAACCTGTCTGCTTGGATAGAAATAAAATAAATGTAATATCTATTGCTATCGCTTAAACACAAATTATAGTATTTTTTATTAAATACTCTGTTGTCAAATGCTTGACATTCTTCATAATAGATTTTTTAAAAAGGCAACTAAAACTAGTTATTTTCTGTTACCTTAGAGGCTTGCAACATAGTTTGTATTGTATTTACTTGTTATGTTCTGCTTGTCCAATTTCATTATAAGCCCACAAATTATTTTCACTATTAAATTAAAAGACAATCTCCCCTACCCCTGCTACCCTTGAGCTTTTATGAAAGGTCAAGGTCTTGAGACAGGGATGCTGGGAAAAGCCAGCTGGTGGTTGGAGCTACAGGCCTTCCATCAGGTAGTACCCCTGCCTGGCATGGGCCTAGCTAGCCCCTGCTTGAGATGGAGTTGGGACACAGTCCAGGGACAGAGAACTGTGGAGAAATGCTACTAAACCCACTTACCCATCACGGCTGGGATGTGTGTCGACATCTTCCTGACAGCCCTACACAGCGTATCGATAATACCCATTTCACAGATGGGAGGGATTCTGAGCTAAGGCACTTTGGGGCTGTGGTCTGCATCAAGTGCTCCTAAGACCGCCTCATGTGCCAGGCTTCAGCTGACACTAACAATAGTTCTGTGATCTGGGAGTGTTGCTGACTTTCTTTTATTTCTGCAATATTAGGCATTGGACTCTGGGCCTCATACATGCTTGCCATTGAGCTACGTCTACAACCCTCTTTTTACTTTTTATTTTGAGACAGTCTCACTAAGGTGGCCAGGCTGGACTTCAACTCACTCTAAAATCCAGTCAGGCCTCAAACTTGTGATCTTTCTGCCTCAGACTCTGATGAACCCAGAACTTACCCACCGGCGCCACCAGGCCTAGTTTGGTTACTTATCTTCTATCATTTTCTAAAAAATAAATTGCAGTTCATGGTAGATAAAGACTCTACCACTGAGCCACACTTCCAGCCCCTCACTGGGGGATTCTAGGCAGGGGCTCTACCACTGAGCCATACACCCAGCCCCTCACTGGGGGATTCTAGGCAGGGGCTCTACCACTGAGCCACACCCCAGCCCCTCACTGGAGGATTCTAGGCAGGGGCTCTACCACTGAGCCACGCCCTAGCCCCTCACTGAGGGATTCTAGGCAGGAGCTCCACCACTGAGCCACACTCCAGCCCCTCACTCGGGATTCTAGGCAGGGGCTCTACCACTGAGTCACATCCTCCAACTTTGTTTTTTTAATTTGAGGCAAGTCTTGCTGAATTTCCAGGCTGATCTTGAGCTTACTCTGTAGCCTAGTAGTACTTAAATAGTATACTAAACCTTCAAAGTAGCGAAAGCAATGATCATGTGACACCAGGGCCCTTGGATTGCTCCCTTTGTCTCTTTTTACCCAAACTGAACTAAGTCAGACGAAATGCTGTGTCTCCCATGTCTACTTCTTCCAAAACTATTTCCTGTATCTGAGACAGTCTCCAGACAAAATTTGCTATGGGTATGGGTAGAATTTGAGAGTGAAAATTCTTCCAGAGCTAAGCCAAGCTCTGGATTTCTTTGAGCCCTTGAGGGTTTGGAAGGTAGTCTCCTGTAGCCTTTGCTTCCCCTCAGACATTCCACTCCTTGCAGCTTCTCCTCTGCCTCCCAATGTCACTTTGCTTTCAAAGAAGGCTAAGGACCTCAGCTTGCAAGTCCAAGTGTTGTCCATAAAGCCCAGTTTCCTCACATGTAGATGGCAGAGTTTGTTCTAGGAGTTGTGTATCTTTGCAAAGGCTGCTTTGTCCTTAGACCAAGGTGTCTCATACATTTGTATTGCTCCTCTCCTGACACGCTTAGCATGGGGTCCCCAGCTTGACCTGTTCTTGCTGTTTAATCTTACAGAGAACATTCTCAGGAGACCTGCTATCTTGATGTGTCTTTCAACACCAGCCACTCCATCATCTGAAAGCTTTGTCCTCCAATAGAGGCTGGCTTCCCCAACATGCACAGTTCCCAGAGTGGCTGATAACACCCCATAGTGCAGGGAGGACAGGAGCTGATAAGGCCACGTACACATCACAAAATGATGCTTCTTAAATACCATGGCTGCCTAACTCTGTGGCTAGAAATATGTCTGCAGGTATCTATGGAGGGAGGAGATAATGGTAAAATACTTTGACATTCTTTGGATGGGAGAGAGGAAGCCAGCTGAGCATGGGAATGCACATCTGTATCCCCTGCATATTGGAGGTAGAGATGAGATTGAGAGTTCAAGGTCATCTCTACCTCCAATATGCTCAAAATTAGAAGGAAAGAGGAAACCAAACAAGAATGGATTTTTCAGGATTTTAAAACTGCTTTCCAGACCACTGTGATGGTCTCGCCCCAGCACACACTGGTCAGTGGACATATTAATTGACAAAGGTTATGAATGGAAAGAGGAGGCCCTGGGACTGACTGAGGGTCTGACTCAATCAATAAAGTACCCACTGACACTCTTGACACCTGAGTCTGATCCTCAGAGTCCAAGTAAAAATGCCAACCATTACAAGTGGTACAGACTTGGAAGCCTAGCATACAGAAGGCAGAGACAGGAGAATTTCTGGGACTCCATGGCCAGACTAACCTAATGGGTGAGTTATGGACCAATGGGAGACTCTGTCTCAAAGGAAGTTAGCCTTCAAGAAGATAACAGCTGAGGTTGTCCCCTGTTGTCTACATGTATGTTCACCCATGTACACTAATAAACACCCATACAGAGATGCACACTTGTGTACACCTGAAAATGCATGCACACATGCATGTGCACGCGCACGCGCACGCGCGCGCGCGCGCGCGCGCGCGCACACACACACACACACACACACACACACACACACACGCAAGAGACAGGCAGACACACAGGGTGGGGGATGGAGAAGACCCTGTTCTTCATTATACAATGAGTCCTTGTGGGCTGGCAGAGTATAGGCAACAGGATCAAGGCTTCACAGTGCCCAGACAGGTTGCAAAGGGAGAAGCCACTGACCCTGGAAGTGGCCTCTTCTCCTCGAAGACAGCTAGGTAGCACAGTACTCTCCCAGGACATAGACTATCTTGATAATGATGGAGGAATCAATACATCGTAAGTCAGCACTTAACCAGGTAAGTGCACGTGTGGTATTCATTCTCGAACCTTCCTCCAGAAGCTTCGACTCTCCACAGCTCGCTGTGCTGACATCTTTCAAGTCAATTGATAATGGGTCGGGATTGAGCCAAGCTAGGCAAGTGAATTACCTTTTAGCTGTCCCGTCAACTTTAGGGTTGCAGCCACCAACAAAATCAATGGTGAAGGATTCTTGTCTAGGGCAAAACCTACGGTGACTCCTAATGAAATAAGCCATCGGAGCCTTTTAATCAGACCACCTGCCTGAAAGGAGGAAGCCATCCGGGAGGAGGCTGGGACTCTAGGGATCTATTTCCCCTCACGGGTCAACGCATGAGTGCTTCTTTAATTGTAGTAATGATGCGTTTACCCTAGACCCAGACACTGGGGCAGCAGAAGGCAGCAGTCCTCTGGGGCAGAGGGTCGATATGACCTCAGCTGGAGCTATGTGGGTCCCTGAACTGGGCTGCATCACGAGGGACTGTCCTGGGGGCCCCCCAGGTTAGGGCTCTATTTCACTCCCAGACATGTTATAAGTCTCTGTTGAAAGAGAGGCCTACAGTGAAGGAGGACCTGCTGTATATCTGAATTCCAGTCAGTCCCACAAAGATGGGGAGGAGGGGGCTGCATAAAACTTTGGTCACAAGTTTCTATTCCCACCCCTCACTCTCTCCTTCTCCTCTGCCTATAGCCTTTTGAAAAAACAAGTAGATGCAGACATTAAGAATTTCAGGGATGTTTGAGTGCATCAGAATTGCTGGGAAGCTCTCTAAGCAGCCCTTTGTATCCACCCATCTCCTATGCTCATGGTTATGGTTTATCCCTCTTTAGGGACCATCTCCTGATTTTGGGGGGACATGCATTCTACTCTTTCTTCTGTGTCTGATAGTGCCCATCTAAGATCAGGATGGACCCAGAATCCAGGTCCAAGGCCTAATCAGTTCAGCTGGTTCGCTAGCCTAGCTCAGCCCATGCCAAAACAGTGACACTCAGGACATGGAGTGATTAACATAAAAGACCCAGATTTCCCTTTTCAATGGAATACATGAACCCAGCTGTGCACCTTGGTAGCACATTAGTGCAGGAAGATCCCATCTGAGAACCTCATACACTAAAGACGTTGTACCCACAGGTTAAGGCAATGGTCCTGAACACCACAGTCACTCGCTGAGCTTGTCTCTCTGGTAACCTGCAGAATAGCTTTCCTGTGTTTGTCTTGTTCTGTATCCCTCTCTGCTTCCTCTCCCTCTCCTCCTTGGTCTCTCTCCATGGCATCCTTCATTGGTCCCTATCAGCCATTCCTCTTTCCCTTCCTTGATCCCCTCTCCCCTACCTTTCCTGTCCTTTCCTTATTCTTACCATAAGCAAGCAGTGAATCCCAGTGGCTATCTCTCAGCTGCAAGGAAATACTGTGGACATTGAGACTTCCCGCTCTTCTGGGAAAGAAACCCTTCCAGGGAACCCACTGAAGAATTATCTTAAGTAACCATGGTACCCACTCATGGGTTTCCTGACTTCCAAGTTCCTGTTATGAACAACACGAAGAGCTTTGCAACAATCTATGGGCTGGGGTGAAGGGGGAAGAGAACTGGTCTTAATGGGAGGTAAACTTAAAAACCAACCACCTGCATGCCAGAGTCAAGTCATGTGATCTCTTGAGTCCTGCTTTTCTCATGGCTCACAGAGGAGTGTCTGCTGTATGTAACTCTGAGAATGCCCCAACGTACCCAGAATGGCCTTGGATGAGCCTCCCAGTAGCCAGATCCCTCTAACTCTTCCCATGGCAGACTTCCAAGTCCCTAGGGTAAGGCTGCTCCTATTCTGCATTACTGGGGCCATGAAGATGGCATGCAAAATAGAAGCAGGTGAGACACAAAGCTGGCAAAAGTCGAGGTCAGATCATCACAACCAAATCCACCTTTCCATTGGGTCGGTGTGAAGGCTGCCTCCACAGCTGCACACTCAGACCCCAGCAGTTCTCTTCCACATCAGATCTCTCCTTTGAGTCCAGTACTGCACATGGCCACACAGTACTGGCCATGTGCTGTCTGCAGATCCCCATGTAGGAGGCGGGTGGGATGCCTGCCGCCCTTTGTCTACCTCAGTGATGAATGCTTGTTGACATGACTAAACAAAGGTATTATTAGCAGATTACATCGGAGAGGCTGGACCGCTTGGAAGGAGGGCAACAGAGCCCTGGGCCCGCTCGACTCCCAATTACTCCACAAAAGCCTAAACCATCGGGTCAGGGATAAAAGCGAATAAATGTTTCTAAATTCTTATCTTAAACACACTTAAGCTTAAAGCTATTTAACTGGGGCTTTAAAAGCATGTGAGCTTCACGGAGCCCAGCTACCTGCCTCATTCTCTTTCTCTTATTTTTGCTTTTATCCTTTTAGTCTTGAAGAAGCCTAATTAGAAGCTTGAACAGGGCTCTCTCTCTCTGCCCTTAAATCAGTAATTGGCTTCAGTGCAGAGACTGTCAGGAAATTAACACATCACAACATGACAGCTGTTAATTTTTTCTCCTTATTTGTCATGTGATTCACTGCTGATTTACCAGAGTGCATAACAAATTAGTGGGCTGTAATCAGAGGCCTCTCTTCTGCGAGCTGTACCGTCTCCATATTCCCCCCGTCCTCCTTTCTGCCCCCCTTTTTCCTCTCTCCCACCAAAGTCCATTACTTCACCGCTTCACAGAGATGGCTGTTCCTAGGTGTGTCATTGTCAATAAATCAAAATAAGCAAATGCTAAAAGCGCAAGAAGCTCTTTAAACTTTGATGAAGGCTTTTAGTTACATTTTTAAACTTACACTCATAACTGGAATTTTTTTTAAATTGTCACTCCCTGGTAGTGATAGACTGTCAGGTTTCCAGTCATTTCCTCATCCCGACATGCCAGGGAAGGTGGAATTTCCAAGTGTCATTTGCACAAGTGCTGGCTGAGATGAGGTGGAGGAGGTGTCGAGGGAGAGAAGGAGGGAAGCAGGCACCACAGATTCGAACAGGGTCCGATGAAAAAGGTCTTGATTTTTCTGGGTGAGCGATGTAGAGGAGAGGTGGGATGGGGGATGCAGAGATGTGGAAAGGGAGCAGCCTAAGCAGGAGGAATCCTGGGTTCTGGGCACCATCAAGGATTCTGACTTGACTCTTTGCACACCGTGATGGGTCACAAGAAAAAGAGTGTGAGCCTTTGTTTGAACGTCATTGTCATGAGAGCTGGGACCACCAAGGACAGCTGTGGACTCTGGAACTTTCCTGCTAGTGCAGCTGAGCATAAGCACCATTGGTGTGTCTTGTGCTTGGTATGTTGCCTCCAGGAAGGAGAGGGCACAGGAGGGTAGCAGCAGTGAGGGAGCTTCCAGAAACGGGCTTCAGCATCACTGTCTGAAAAGGAAAATAAATCTCTGCTCTTTGAAGCATTACAGAGTCTGTGTAGAGAACTGTTTCCTTCTCTCCTGGAATCCTTCTGGCCTGAGAAGTTGGAGTCACTTTAAGTTGTGTCCAATGGAGTGGATGGTAGCTTCACATAGGGGCACAGCCTCTCTGGGCTCTTCCAGCATGTTCTCTGAGCTGTTACAGACATACTGAAACTAAGGGTAAGAGACATCAGGGGTGGCTTTCACCCCATCTAGCTAACTGTCCATCAACCTGCTGATCCACCTACCCTCTATCTACCCACCCATCTACCTATCCATCTACTCTTCCAGCTAGCCACCTGTCAATCCATTCACCTATTAATCTGTCCACCTACCTGCTGATCTATCCATCCACCTATCTGACCACCCTTCATCTACCCATCAGTCCACTTGTCCACCCACTCACCTATCCATCCATCCATCCATCCATCCATCCATCCATCCATCCATCCATCCACCAATCCAACCACATGCCTCCATTTACCCATCCATCCACCTATCTACCCATTCATACACTTACTTATCCTTCCACCTATCCATCTTGCCACCTGTTCATCCATTCACTCACCTTTCATCTACCCATCCATACATCTATCCACACACTCACTCACCCGTCCATCTACACATCACTTCATTTACCATCTATCCACCCACCCACCCACCTATCGATCCATCCATCCATCAACTCACCCCTCCATCTATCATCAGTGTGCTTTGTGTATAGTTGTGTGGCATGAGACCAACTCATGGACCAAATAAGGAGGAGAAGATGTAGAGGGGCATTGGATAAATTGATTCAAGATAGGAAATCCTAGCATTAGAAATAAACTCATTAGACCCATCCCCCCTCTGAGAAGTACCTTTTGAGAGGAACATGGAGGGAGAATGGGAAGGTCTTGCTGCCTCTGGCATAACCATCAGATAGGTGATTCTGCCCACATACTGGCCTATGGAATCATTCTCCCAAGAGCATTGCCAATGGCTTTCTTGTGTTACATTCTAGTTTGGCTACTTGACAGCTGAGTTCAATTCCATGTACCCATCACATTGCTAGGACCACTGTGTCTTAAATGCTCATTTAGAGACCAGGAACCACTTCCTAAACATTCAATACTTTTAATAAACTTGTTTCATATCTTTGACAAATGTGCATGTCTTACAAAAACTATGGTAATTTAAACATTCTTTAAAAAAATTGAACAGGTAGAGCCACACAGAATAGAGAGAGAGAAAAAAGTATTTTTTTGTCTTTCCTGAGGACTGAAATGTTCAACCCTAAGAAACACAAAATTGCCATTCAGCTAGCATTAGCCATTTTGATAGTTAGGACTTGAAGTCCAGTTCATGCAAAACCACTGAAATCTTCTGGAAATTAAATGATTGTTACTCCTCCTCCCCCACCTCTCTCCCTCCCTCCCTCTCTCCCTCTCTCCCCACCCTCAGTAATTTATACATATTGATATGTGTACACGCAACATGCTCCACTTTATATAAATTCCCGCTAAGAAAGTTTCTTATGTCATTTTTATAAGCTCAAGAAAGGAGACCTCTGATTTTACAATAGGCCTCTACTCATACATGACATGATATGGAACTGGTCTTCAGGTAGAACCTTGGCTCAACAGGAGTATAACACAAGCTTCATTGAGACAAGAGTTGTGGGAATTTGAATTCCCATGACCAGGCCAGTGCAGGTGTGGATCACTTGTTGCTCTAGGTGTGTCCCTCAGGGCATGCAGCATGTGAGGTGATGGTGCTGGATTTGATGGAGTCTCATGTAGGAGTGGTTACAACTCTTAGTGAGGATCCAATGGCCCAGTGAATCCCACAACCTGCTGACTGGCTTTCCAGAGGAAGAAGGAAATGTGTCCTTCTCACTCTGGATCTTTCTGGACTGACAGTTTGAGTCCAGCAGGGAAGTGATGGAAGCTTAACATGACAATGTGGCCTTTCAGGCCTCTACTAGCATGTGACCTTGGATATTATAGATTTATATTAAAATAAGGGTGAACTAATACTGGGGATACACTTCTTAATCTATCCATCTGCCTACCCACTCCCCTGTCCATCCAGCATTCCATCTATCCACCTGTCTGTCTGCCTGCACATCCATCTACCTATTACACATCTATTCGACTGTCCATTCATTTTCACATCCATCCATCCATCCATTCATACATTCATCCATCTGCTCATCCACCCACCTTTCTACCCATCCACCCATCTATTTACACATCTATTACACCTATTCTTTAATCTTCTCATTCATCCACCCATCTATCTATCTACCTACCCACCCATCTTCCCATCCACAATATATGGATAAGGCATGGATGGATAAATTGTTGCCTTTGTACCTTGAGAGACCAAGTGGAGCTAACCAGCCCCCTTATCTCTGCCCCTTTCCTTGGCCTTCAGTTACCTAGTTTCCTGGTTCATCCCTTCTTCTATTCTGTCCCTGCTTTCAAAGAACGCTTAGAGGAGTTCCAAGCTCCTCTAAGTGGCACTATAGAAATTGTGTCCCATGATAAACAAACCTACTTAAATGACCTCATCTACTCAATGTCCTCATTCTGCTTTTATTGACACCATGGGCTTGACAATATGCTTCAGAAACAAGCTTTGCACTAAGGTGGCGTGTGGGCAAGAAGCATATTCCTTGGCCCCCATAGCCTTTTGGAAGCCTGCTTGGATCTCTCAACACAGAGATAAACACTTCTTGGCTAGGCTAATCTATCCTCTTATGATTTCCAGAATGTACAACTTTCTCATTCCATTAAAACTGAGCCAACACCTTCACACACACTCACACACACACACACACACACACACACAAAATCAATCAATCAATCAATCAATCAGTCAATCAATGCAGGTATCTTCAAGTCAAACATGGAATGTCTATCACTCATCACTGATATTTTGTAGATGACTAACCCAGCTGTTCATCTCAGTGACTGGTGCTTGAGCATTTATATCTATAGCTAGGTGCCAGTCATCCCCAGCAGGACTCTACCCTTCCCACCAACAAAAAACACCAAGTCCTTCAACGTCTCATTCTTTAACCCAGTGACTGTCTTCTCCTAATTGTGTGAAGAAACCAGAGGCCTCGACCCAGACTGGCTCTTTTGAATGAAGACTTGCATGCAAAGATACACAGACAAAGGGGTTCGCTGTGTGACTCACTGTGTCATACCACAGCTTCCATGATGAGATTTTTAAATCTCCCCTTTTACTTTTCCCTTTCTTCTCTTACATTTTGTTTTATTAGCCAGGCAGTGGTGGTGCACAACTTTAATCCCAGCACTCGGGAGGCAGAGGCAGGCGGATCTCTGTGAGTTTGAGGCCAGCCTGGGCTACCAAGTGAGTTCCCGGAAAGGTGCAAAGCTACACAGAGAAACCCTGTCTCGAAAAAAAAAAAAATTGTTTTATTAAGGGAGGGTGCGAGGGTGGAGAGCAGATGCGAAGGGACAGGGAAATGAATGGGATCAAGATGTAAATGATACATAGAATAAATAAAGAGAGAAAAGAATCTTCTGTTTTAATGAGATATCTGGGTTCTGGTTGTAAATACCAACTCTCTTTCTAGCAAAACGTCTTGTTTTCTACTCATGGTCCCCAGGGTCTGTTGCTGCTTTTCTCATGTCAGTATCACTGGGCTCTTCCCCTTCCATCCTATCCTGAGTAAGCCCATTCTTCTCCTCATCTCCTCTGCCATCATTTGCTGAAGAACAAGGAGGAGCCCACATTGTTTTGCACAAGGGCTCAGGGTCAAAAGAACTTTGTCACTACTCAAACCCTGCTTTTCTTACTTCTCGTGTCTGGCTTTCTTTACAGAAGAGGAAATGATTCCCAAGGACTACTTTAAAGCCTTCCTGTGCTTTTTCTAATCTCCCAGCTCCCACCTTTCTCCTTGTGTCACAGCCCCGCACTAGAGATGTGTCCGCCCACCTCTCACCCCTCACCTGCTGCAGCTTTCTCCCACTCCTGCCCCCAGAAGGCTGTGGCTAGACAATTCATTCTTCTAACCTGTTTGTTAACATCCTTTGCTTTCTTTGCTCTCTGAAACCCTCTCTAAACTTGGACAGTTTTCAGAGAGAGAGAGAGAGAGCTACAACGCTGAGTGTCTTCTTGTCCTTGACACTGGTTTTCTGACTGAGCCATTTCCATTCTGTGTATCTCCTCCTAGTCCCCCAACATACAAATATATATTCCAAATATACATATTTTATATATGTATATATAATATATATTATATTCCAAATATATATGTTCCTTGAACACACACACACACACACACACACACACACACACACACACATATATATATATATATATATATATATATATATATATATATATATATATATATATATAACTAGGGATGGAACCTAGGGCTTGGCATGTGCTACTGAAGTGCTCTATCATTACGCTGCATCCTCATCCCAGTTCTACTGCTTTATTTTGAAACAGGATCTCACTAAGTTGTCCAGGCTAATCTTCTAATCTTGAACTCATTCTGCTGCCAAGGCAGGCCTTCAACTTGAAATCCTCTTGCCTCAAGCCCCCAAGTATCTGGAAAACAAACCTGTGCCATCAGGCAGCATATCCCCTTCTCTGTGTCTCCGTCTCCGTCTCTGTCTCCGTCTCTCTCTCTCTCCCTCCCTCCCTCCCTCCCTCCCTCCCTCCCTCCCTCCCTCCCTCTCTCTCTCTCTCTCTCTCTCTCTCTCTCTCTCTCTCTCTCTCTCTCCCTCCCTCCCTCCCTCTCTCTCCACCTTTTTGGTCATTTTTGATCATTCTTTTTGGTCTCCATCATAGACCACCTTCCCACCCTTCATAGATTACCTTCTCAAGAGCTTTCTCCCCATTAGTTATGTAATCTCTACTCTCTTCTCTGTAGGCAAGCTTAATTCTCCTCTCTGACTTCAAATAGGACTTCTGATCTAAACTCCTTGAGCATCTAATCTTGGACATCTCATGCCTCTCCAAGGTCTCCATGACACCCCGTTCCCTACCTTGTATACTTTAAGTTCTTCATCTCACAATCAACAACTAATGATGATCCTGGGTTTCTTCCTCTCTTGTAGAGCCACTGTCTAATAATTCACCCTTGGGTATTGATTCCCATATCTGTCCATTTTTGCTATGGCCACTGTTGTGACCCAGTTCCCCAATGCCATGTTCTCTTATCTGATCAATACCACAAGTTCCATCTTGCCAGCCTTCAATTTGTTTAATATATTACCACACTACTACCAGAATCCTCTTCCTCAAAGCAAAATGAAGAGCTAGGGATACAGCTCAGTGGTAGTTCTTGCATGTTTAAGGCTCTGGATTTCATCCCTAGCACTGCCAGAAAATAAAATTCTTATCATTAAGCAAAATTGACTTCAAGGATCATATACTTAGACAGAAATGGAGTCTCTTCATCTTTGACATGGTATATTGGCTACTTTTCTGTTACTGTGAAAAAATATTGTGACCAAAGGGAACTTATGGAGCAAAAGGGTTTATTTTAGCTTAGAGTTCCAGATGATAGCGTCCATGATGACAGGGAAGGCATGACACGGTGGTAGGAGCTGGAAACTGGTTGATGATGTTTTCATACACACACTGGAAGCAGAAAGAGAAGGAATTGTAAGTGAGGCAAGGCTATTTACCCTCAAAGTCCATCGACAATGATGGGTGGCTCCAGCAAGGCTTTCTAAAGGTTCTATACCACCCACCACCCACAGAGAGCACTGCCAACAGGAGACAATATGTTCAAAGACATGAGCCTATGGGGCCCTTTCTCATTCAAGCCACCATACATGATGGTTTTATTCAAGGATTTTATTACAGGAATCTGTGCCCTCCCTAGAGTAGACCATCTTCTATTCAAGACCACACATGATACTACAAGAGTATAACCTTATTCAGCTCTCTGGAAAATTTTCTTTCATGTCTATATCTTTGTCCATATTGTCCCTGTTGCCCAGGATACCTTTGCTACCTACTGACCCTCAGGCTTAAACTTCAGTGTTGCATTTTCTGTGCAAAAGTTTCCTAATATCTGTTCTCTGACTCTCAACTTTGTGACTGGGGCTCAAACTCAGCCTGATGTAGCAGTTCACATCATATGGCCCTGTCTGTATAGTGAGAAACTACAAGGCAATTCCGCTTAGTTTATCTGGTAGTTAAAAGAGGTTTATTTGGGGGTAACTTACAACCAGTAAAGGGGTCTGTTACAGGATCTCTGAGAGGTGAGGTGCAGCCCTGCATGGCTCTCTAGAGAACTGTTACTTGGTCTGTCATCCAGAATCCAGGATCACAAAGAGCCAAGACAGCTGATATGTACGAATCTTGGATCTTAAGGGCTTCCATCTTGGCCATGCCCCAGGGGCAGGTCATAGCCTTGCACAGCAGTTACTGGCTGCCTCACTAAGGGCAGTGCTTCAAGGTCAAAGCAGGAACAGCTACACATTACATGTCTGTGCAGCCAAATAAGGCCCCACTCTGGCAGACGGTACTTCACATTAAGGCAGAAACTATCCTGTGTCAATTGATAGAGCACTGTGCCAATCCCACACTTAGCCAATGGGAGGGTTCCTGTATATGTCACTTGACTGGTCAACTGCTTTTAAGGTAAATATCCACAGCAACAGAGTCAGGTGATACATTTCACTTTCTTGTTTGAAAATAAATCTATATGTTGGGCTAAGTAGTTTTGAATAAAATGTAATACCTGAATAACTTTCAAATTTTTCATTTGGGGACATGGGTTTTGAGGATGGAACTCAGGACCTCCAGTATGCTAGACAAGTGCTCCACTCTAAACCCTTGGCTCCAGGCCCTCACTGGGGGATTCTAGGCAGGTGCCCTGTCACTGAGCCACACCCCAGCCCCTCCCTGGGGGATTCCTGGCAGGGGTTCTACCACTGAGCCACATCTTTAACCCTTCATTGGTGGATATTAAACAAGTGTTCTACCACTAATCCATGTCCCAGCCCCTTATGTGTGTGTGTGGGGGGTGCGGATTCTAGGCAGGAGCTCTACCACTAAAACACATATCTGCCTTACTGGGGGATTCTAAGGAAGCACTCTTCCTTGGAGCTACATTGCTAATCTGTTTTGTTTATTTGTTGTTTTAATGTTAAGGAACTCACTCACTAGTCTAGACAGGCCTTGGACTTGTGATCCTCCTGTCTTTGCCTGCAGAGCTAGAATTCTAGGTCCATGTCACCACATCTGGTCTAAGGTTTTAAAGACAGCTGAGTATATTCATTACTCTCCCCACAGGAACTTTGAAGAAGCTAGAAAGTTTTTTTTTTCCTCTCCCAGCATGCAACTAACTAGCTGGTGGTTTCAATCTTCAAGCAGATGTTTGGCCCAGTACAGGCCCAGCTGGGTTTGCTTTGGGCTACCAACCCTCGCACATCTATGAACCCATCCCTGGTATTCTAGAGAAGACAGCTCACCTAGAATTCCTTTCACTTCAGCTGTTCTGGAAGCCCTGGAGTTTAGAAGGGGAAAAAGAAGACAGGGTATTCCAACTGGAGCAGAAAGAGCTGTGTGCATGGATGGAGAGGATCAAGCTTGTTGTTAGGCCCCATCAAAAGTCAGGCTGCTGCTAAGGCAAAAATAAACCAAGGCATGTACAAACCAAAACAGACAAGAATGCCTGTTAGCCGAGAGAATCCAGACCACCCACTTTGCTAAATCCACAGAATCAGTGGATGACTTGCTCGGCCATAGCTGTACCCATCCCTGTTCCCTGGAAGAGCAGATAGGGATAAAGAGGTCAAAGAGCCTCGAACAACAAGATTTCAATCACAAGGCAATTCGAAGAGTTCCTGCTTAGCTGCCTCAGTTTCCCCTTTCATAAACATTCAGAACATTCTCCATGTGTTCATTTACCTAAATGAGATGCAAACAGGGGTTGGAGCAGATCTATGTCTGTAGCAAGGAAACCATTCTTAGATGCTGTGTATTGAGGACCTATTATCTCTTTATAATGACAAATAAAGTGTAGCTTCCCTCTTCAGCTCGGTGAAAGGCAAGACTGACTTAAGTGTCTGCCTTTAGCAAAAACACAGTGGAGTCCTCGTCAGCCCACCACCACCTCCAGGGCTTCACTTCCTTTACTTCTTGGCTGCCTGACCTGTCCCACTCTACTGGCAGCACACGTTTCCTTCACCCCTGGATCTCTGTCGCCCAGAACTGGGCTTAGTGTGTGGCCAGCGAAGCTGGTGAAGGAATTAATGAATGGGAGGGAATGGGCATGAATGAGTGCATGAGCAGAAGCCCCACAGAGTCAGCAAATGTGATGAAGCACACAGGATAAAGGGACACGACACATTTGCCTATTGTTTATCAAAACAGAGAATAAATTAAAGGTAAAAAAAATAACTGAAGGGACTTTTGTAGAATAAAGGTCATGGTTTCATTTGAGACCCCAAGCCCAGGGAGGGAAGAGTTTTGCTTACACTCTCTGGCCAAGGTGGGTCACTGAGTCCCAGCAAAGCATTTTATAGTGCCTCTCAGCCATGTCCACGTCAAGATGGCCTATCTGAAGTGCAAGGGTAAGCTGGTACAGAGACCTCTCTCCTGAATGCTCTGAGATCATTGCTTGCAACAGAGGTGACCTTGAGAGCTCACCTGCTTGCAGGTGACCAGATTAGGGACACATGCCACATGAAGAGTCGATGTACAAACATGGGAAACACTGACCTTTTCACGTGGCTCCTGGAGGAGCCCAGAAGTCTTGTAACAGATGGATGATGGGTGGTGAACTCTCAAGAAGCTCACTTCTGCTTCCAGCCCAACCCCTATGCTTCCTTTCCCAGAAGTCTTTGCTTCTCCCCATGTTTAAAAGATAAGCCACAGTTTAGTGATGTCTAGTCCTCCTTGGGATCTCCAGACACTTCCCCATGTCTTTGTGCTCACAGCTTCTGCCACTGACTCTGCCTGGGACTGTGTGATTCAAGAAAGGACATTTCAAGTCCCCTTTGAATGCCCTATAGACAACACAGTGCCTGGCTTCAAGCGGGTACTTGGAAAAACCCTTGGGTAAGTAGATGAGGTCCTCTGCACAGTTAGGACCAGGGATTCAAGATGAGACTCAAGGGAGACTAAGGGATTCCAGAGTCGATGCCAGTGAAGGCGAAGTTAAGGCCAGATGACCCATTTCTGAGTCTCAGGACCATGAGGCCAGCATACACAAAAGAATAGACTTTCTTACCTTCTTAGGTCAGATTATGAGTTCCATAATGGAAGGAAGAAAAGGAGATTGGGAATGGGGCTTAGAAATTAGCTTTTGGATATATATAAAAGGGTCTCCAGGATGTAGCATTAGTGAGAGCAGAGACTCCAGGTAACTGTAGGAGAAGATGCCAGGGAGCTAGAAGAGACATCCATCAGAAGAGATGTCTCTGCTGTACACATCACAGTGGCTGCAGCCAGCAGAGATTAACAATGACAGCAAAGGAGAACATGTGCTCTCTGGATAATTTGGATCATCCATGGAGGTAGGAACATTAGATTCATGTTGACAGAACCATATTACCCAGACAGCTGCCTTTTCCAGGGTGCTGCTGATGTGGATGGTGTTGGGTGCCCACAGACAAGGAACAGATGGGTAGCAAGCCTAAGTGTGGAGCCTGCCCTTCATAAGATCTCCAGTAACTGCTTTCTCAGAGCCATGGGCCAGGTAACAACTGTCAATTCTTACTACCATATCAGTGATCAAACTATAGGGTTGGGTAAGCCTTGTTGGGGAGGGGCAAGTGCAATCTCTCTCATTAGGTGACCAATGAACTGTGGTCATGACCACTAGTGATTACTGCTGGTCCCCACAGCTCTCTCCACTCATTAGCATGTATCCTATGTGGTAGTCATCAGTACTAGTGAGGATAGGCAAGAATGAATCATTTATTGGTGAGTGAAATATGCCAGAAATAACCTGTATGGCTTCCAGGTGGATGCCTTTAAAAGACAGTGCCTAGTTTGATATCCATCTTTCCTACCATGGCGGCCACATGTTCATGAATATTATCTGACCCCTGACCATTGATTTAGCAGAGATTGCTTTAAGTTCTTGATTGATACTGAGGCACAAGATCTCTTCTGGATTATGTTTCAACTCTGTCCTTCAGGTTCATCAGTAGGGTCTCTAAAGGCCAATCATTACCATGTCTGATGGTTTCACATACCTGGCTTCTGCCTGCTTTCCAAGCTCATCTTCACCAGGGCTTGTCTTGCTCTCTGTCCTGATAATCTTTTCAACTAACCCAAAGCTTTGACACCTGTTGCTACTTCTTCCTAGAATAACTGTCTATCTGACCTTCAGACTTGAGTGAATTCCCGTGCATCCTAATGCTCCTTTCTGGCAAAGGACCTGTATTAGGCATTCTTCTGAAGTAGCTCCATTACTTATCATTATATCAACCTCTTGGTTTTTCCTTGTGTGTGACACTTGCAAATTGCTTGGATTTTGGATGCTGTAGTCTTCTCTCCAAGAACACAAGACAGGAATGAGATTTGCTTCCAGCACCCACAACAAGGTGCTAGAATTATAAGAATTCAGGAGATATTCAATAAGTGAGCAAATAATATGCAAATCAGAGGAAATTGTTGCCTCTTGGACAAGACCCAATGGTTAAACTAAGGAATAGAAATTATTTTTCTAGACTTGTTCCCACAAGCCAGCAGTGCTAGCCCTACCCAGTTCCTGGCAGAGGGACTCAACTTTGATTTGGAGTTGACCATTTCTCTCCAGATTTAGGTACCAGATTCAGTGTGATAAATGGCTTGAGCTCCTCACTGCACTTAATGGCAAACCCTGATCCAAGTGGAACTGCAGCCAGGTGGCTTGTGGGAGCGTTGGATTATGACTTCCAGGGAGACCATAAAACTGGATTCACCAACACCATTTCAGATCCATTATTTTCTAACTCCCAGGAAGCATTCACTTCTGCTGACTGTTCTGCACAGCACTAGTGGCCACGGCCTTCCCAGGAAGAGGTGTCTGCTCATGCACGTGTAGGTGCTCCATCAGTGTCAGCAGGAGAGCCCAAAACACACTACCTGAAAATCATGGCTCACAGCCTTTGTGGTTTATGCATGGACTTGGATTGTGGGGGCCAGAGAAGCCCCCCCAACAGAGCATAGTTGCCTTGTCTCTGGCCAAAGGAGGAGTGGGTGCCACTGCACTGGATTTGAGCAATGCAATGTGCCTCTGCCCTCAGTAGGGATGCAGGGGACTGTGTCTGCGCCTCTGCCCTCAGTAGGGATGCAGGGGACTGTGTCTGCACCTCTGCCCTCAGTAGGGATGCAGGGACTGTGTCTGCGCCTCTGCCCTCAGTAGGGATGCAGGGGACTGTGTCTGCACCTCTGCCCTCAGTAGGGATGCAGGGGACTGTGTCTGCGCCTCTGCCCTCAGTAGGGATGCAGGGCACTGTGTCTGCGCCTCTGCCCTTGGTAGGAATGCAGGGGACTGTGTCTGTGCCTCTACCCTTGGTAGGGATGCAGGGCACTGTGTCTGCGCCTCTGTTCTAAGCTAATGAGAGTGGGGCTCCAGTGACCCCAGATCATGGTGACAGCCCAGGATCCCATAATGGAGCCAACTTGGCTAAGCCAGTGAGCTCCTTTGCAGCCTGAAGCCCTCCTCGGCCTCTGCCTTCTTCTTCCTCCGCTCTTAACCGAGAACACCCTCCAGCTCCTGCAATGCCTTCTTTGTTGTTTGCTGTTGGCTTCTCTCCCAGCCTGGGAAGAGAGGGACCAAGACGACCTTGGCTACTTCCAGAGGTTCAGAGCACAAACACTCTCTCTCTGTCTCTGTCTCTCTCTCATACACTCTCACATCCTGACCCACATACACTCACACATACACTAACACACTCAAAATTACACATACTCAGACACACTCACTTACCCTCACATCCATGCACATACATGCACACACAGGCCACATGGTCACATACACTCAAACATATTTATGCACACTCACAAACTCATAAGCACATGCATAAACTTTCTCACACGTACTCACTTGTATACACAGTCACACACATACACATGCTAACACATGTACACACACACTCACATAGTCACACACACACTCACATAGTCACACACTCATGCACATACATTCACACTCACACATGTACATTCTCCCTCATACACAGACAGACAGACAGACGGACAGACAGACAGACACACACACACACACACACACACACACACACCAAAGCATACTTTCTTTTTTAAGTAAACGACAAGCCTTCTCTTTAAGGACTGCCATGGGATATGCCCTTCTTTCTTTAAGGAGTCCTCTCTTCTCTGAGCCAAAGTAGAGATTTTTTTTTCATGTACTCACTTGTCAAATAAAACGATGGTGGCCTCCAACCAGAAACCAAATTAATGTTACAATATGATGTCTGCTCTACTTGCATTTACAGAAGCTGGAGAAGATTCTAGCCTGGGACCTTGCTACCAGACTCCCCTATTAATGCTTCTCGCACATTTTTATAAAAGCCATGTTGTCCCCTTTCCCTGGTGTCAGCTGTCTGTCCTCACCAGAGGCAACACTAACCTCAGACTTATCTTCCTCAGGACCATCTAGAACTTTCTCTTCAAACAGACCCCATTCACTTAACTTCTCACCTCTTCAGGGTCATCTTTCTGTCCATGTCACTGCCCCCCCCATGATTCAGGGACCTGTCTGTCACTCTACACTGAAGCTAGAATGCATGACATGGGCCTGTGCATGCACCTTAATGCACGCTGCATGGTTCCGTTCACGGTTTTAGTTTAGAAGCCACAAACTGGGGGCCTTTGGATACACCCAATAAAGAGACATATTAGGTATACAGGGAAGGGGGATTTTTATTCTCCTTATTTACATAAATATGGAAAGGGAAGGCACTGTAGTTACAGAAGCATCTCCCAAAGGCCCATGTGTTGAAGGCTTGGTCACCAGCCTGAGCTACTGACTGCAAAGTGGCAAACCCTAGAGGATAGAGGTTAGCTTTCTAGAGATGTGCTCTTGAAGGAAATACTGCGAGCCCCCACCCTCTTTCGATGTCTTTGTTTCTTGGCCACCATCAGGTCAGGTGAGTGGCTTTCTTCACCAGAAGCTTCTGCTGTGGTATATGACTCGAAGCCAGGCTGCCGAAAGGCCAGAACCGGAACCTTCAGAGGCAAACTCTTAAATTGAATGTCTGGGATATTTTGTCACAGTGATGGACAGCTAACAGACACAGTAGACAGTGCCCAATGGAGGTGGGTTGTCCTCTCTTCCCGGGTGTCTAACACGGACTTCTGTATTTGTGAATTTTCCCCACCCATTGTCTCCAGGCATCTGTGGTCACTAACCCTGGTTGGTTCCATTATACTTATTTCAAGGAAGCTGATTCCTTGATTCTTCACCGAGCTCACAGACACTTTGACCTTCGGTCACAGCTGAGCACCTCTGGGCTTTTTTGTTTTGTTTTGTTTTTGTGAGCCACCAATGGCTCTTTTCCTTAACTTCTCTTTCTGTGTAATGGGGTGGGCATAGGATCTTGTCTCTGCTACACACACACACACACACACACACACACACACACACACGTGCGCGCGCCTTGAACTCCTTGAAGAGAAGGTAACATAAAAATTCAAGGTGTTATTATTAGAGAGGAAGAAATTTTATTCTATGCTAATTAAACTCACACCTTACCACTTACACACAGGGAAGAGGCAGCATGACAGGCTGACATGTTACAGAGCAGGAAGAGTTCTGCACAGGAGCACACGACAGGCTGGCTCTGCCACCACCGTGCCCGGGCCGTGATGTGTATGCTGATCTGCCTTCCCAAGCTCTCTTCTCCTCATCCAGCCCAGACTCTGACGTTTGCCGCTGATGGAACTCGGCTCTGCAGAGCGTTGTCTATTCTCCATGAACGTTAAAGAATTGTCAGCTGGGGTCAGGCAGGTGAAGATTTAGTGAGGCAGCCAACCAGGTTTCCCCGCCCCTGGGTTGGCACCTCTTAGAAAGTGCCTGCAGGATGCACACAAGAAAACAGATATTTCTTTTGCAATGGCTTTAAGCACTCCTTTGGGGATGCAGACACCAAGTCTTCCTCAGTCCCCAGGAGGACCCTGCCTGGGTGGGCTCTGGGAGACTTGGTGGAGAGACTAACCAGGCAGAGTGGGCACCAGCTCTATTGATCCAATGGCACTATTGCAAGGGACAATTGTGGGAGAAGACACCAATTTTTGATTCTCCTCTTCCAAGTCCAAAGAAAAGACTTTGCAAGGCAGGTAATGGAGCTGTCACAGAGGAGAGAGAAGTGGAAATTCACGGTTCTCCTGTGAGGAGAGACATCTGTGTTATTGCACCCTAAGCCAATAGTTTTTAAAACAAAGTCATAAAACAAGCTACTGTGTATGAGAGAGCTGAAAGTGAGGCATGGCTCCCCACTACTCTGAGGGGGGAGTTCTGAGAAGAAAGAAAAAAATGTAAGCAGAAGGGCAATGTCTAGCTGCGGGATTCAGACCCAGAGGGATTGAGGTGGGGGGAACAGGGCCCTGAGTGTGCATTGCAAGAGAGGAGGCCTGGTGCCAGTCGTCAACTTGACTCACTCGGGAGGAGGAAATGTCAACTGAGGAATTCCCTTCATTGGACTGGCTGTGGGCTTGTCTGTGGGGCATTTCCTTACTTGTCAATGATGTGTCATGAAGGTCCAGGCTACCATAAGCAGCACCACCTCTTGGCAGATGGGACTGGGCTGTATAAGAAAGGCGGCTGAACAAGGCAGAGGGAGCAAGCTAGTAAGCAGAAGTCATCCGTGATCTCTGCCTCAGTTCCTGCCTTAGCATCCTTCAATGATGGACACGAATGATAACCCATAAGCCTAATAAACCCTTTCTACCCCAAGATGCTTTTGGCTATAAGATTTATCATAGCAATTGAAAAATAACTAGAACAACCACCAAAGGTGGATACAGTATTCAAGGCAAGAACTTTTGAGCTGAGTCCCCCCAGAACCATAAGAGCTCATAAGAGACAAGATTTTTCTCTGGCATCAGCACCAGCAGTACTGGGTAAAAACATGAGTTCCAGGAAGAAGCTTTGGTCCGTAGAGAGTCATTCTTGAGAAAAATTTAGCTACTCCCTCTGTGCAGCCTACCTTTCCAGTAACTGGAAATTTGCTTCTTAGCTCTGGTGGGGTACCCGCATGGAATAGGGATGACCATGCTAGCATCACTTACCCTAGATGGAGCAGAACCCTGCTGTAGAGGCAAGTCCCCTAGTATAGAGGATATAGTGTGCTGGACTCTGTTCCCAGGGCCTGGCTTAGTGCCCTTCAGCAGGTGGGTGAGCAAATCAGATATGGCGCCTGTCCATAGGTAGGCCCTCTAGGGAGGCTACACTGACCAGAATCCTCCAGGGGTGGGTGTGAAGACCGTTTAACATGCCTGATCCTCAAGCTCTGAGAACCCAGCTGTCTTTATATGCACTGAAGGCTATTCTGATGTTATGGGGTTTGATAGGGTTTTTTCCCCTTGTATTTTTCTCATTTTCTATATGTATGAGCTTCTTTTATAGCCCTTGGTACAGGAGGATGTTCTGAATTGTGTGAGAAAAAAAAGGAGTGTTTGGAACGGATATTAGTAACATTTAATTAGCCTTGGATTACTTATTAAGTGACGATTATCCTTATTATATCTGTCACAGATGAGCAACTACATATTGTATATGGTTTATGGATCTAAAGTTCCCCACTGAGTGTCACAAATTCCCATTATGTCCCCAGCTCTGGGATCTGCCTTTGGAGTTTCGATGGAGGCAGATTGGTCCCTTCACACAGCTAGATATCTCCCCATTGGCTTGGCAGTGAAGGACAGCCTTCCTTCTGGGGAGCTCAAGAAAGTAAATCCACCCTTATGGGGCTCTCTGAGGGTCAGCAGGAAAGAGAGTTCTGGAAACAAGGTAACAACTTTCTGGGATGTCGTTCTTGGAAGTCAAGACTATTAATCTTTATCTAGTGGTTCCCACAGTGAAAGGCCCTGGATATCAGTTTTCAAAGCCTTCATTTTATTATCGAGAAAGCAGCTGCAGAGAGGAAACAAGGTGAGTCCATAAGCCACAGCTAAACCCCTGAGCTTTCCTACCAGGCAGAAGGCTACCCCAGGCATGGGGCCTTAGACAGCCATGCTACAGACAAGTTCTTTTCATCCAGATTCCCACAGGTCCTTTCCCTTCCCTGCCTTCCTCTCCACTGATGTCCTTTCCTTGGAAACTGTGCATCTCAGAACTGGGAGGCCAGCTAAGTCCTCCAACACATCTCTTCTCAATAGTGAAGTTGATACATGGGTAGAAATGGATCCTATTCATCCTTGGGGTGCCTGAAACCCCATCTTTCTTTGTGGAATTCACCAGACCCCTTACAAAGGATATTTTTATTAATCTTTGAGAATTTCATACAATGTATATTGATCATATCCACCCTCACTAATGCCTCTTACATCCACCGTGACCTCCCTACCCACACCAACTGTATCTTCTAACTTTTAAACCCATTGAGTCCAATTTGTGTATTGGACCCTTTTACACTACACACCAGCTCCAACACAGCACTGACTCTATTACAAATCAACTTCCCAATATCCTTCATATGATGCATTTCATAACACGAGTGAAGGCTAGACACAAGAGGAGGTGTGGACCCAAAGAGAAGCCAGAGCAAGTTGTACCTGGAGAACAGTTGGCCCAAAGGGAGGCATGCAGAGGAGAGCAAGGAGAGGAACGGGGATCAGCTGGCTCTGGGCATTCCTACCTTGATGGCATCCTAGGAAGGCATGGAGTCAGGGAAGCCCCAAAGTCCTCTCTACCTTCTGTGTCACTTTCTGTTTCTGCAGCATGGAATGTGAGCCCAGCAGCAGCCCACACAGATGTGCAAAACAGAACGACAAGACAATTCAGCTAAAATAGGAAAATACAAAAAACCACTGAAGTTTAAATCAACACTATTGACTCAGCAGGATCAGTTTGTCACGTTCTTTAAGTAAAACACTGTTCACTATGTCCAAGTGGCAAGGAGTGTCACCAAGCATGCTGAGTCAGACTATGTCCACATGGCAGACACATCTGGACACACTGTGTGCTGTGTGGCTGATGTGCAAAGAACATGGTGCTCACACACCAGGCCTCTCAGCTCTCTTCTCCCCCACAGCAGCTGAGGTTGTGATATGCTGTTAAACCCAGGCTCCAACAGCAGGCCATCATGGTCAGGATGGATGCACCCTGGGCTATGACACAGTGTGAATGATTGTCCTCTCCTAGTTAACAGTGAAGACATGAAAGATGGACCCAACGTTCCATTTGATCACCGACATTAGCTCCTCTTAGGTCTCACAACGGAAAAACACATGTTAAGAGGCTGTGTGTGTGGCCTGTAAACTCTGGTTCCTGGAACTGAGTTTGAATTCTGTCTCCATGCTCTGTAAACTTGAACAAGTGACTTCGCCTCTCAGTGCTTTAGTCCCCTTCTTTCCTAAGATGAAGAACAGCTGGCCAGCTGTTGCATAGGGCTGTTGTGAATGTCATAGGTAGTATGGTTATAACAGTGCCTGTCTCTGTATGACACATTCTTCTTGGGTTGATTGGCTCTTTCTAGATCATCCCTGTGCACTTATGAATAGCATAAATATATTTGGTGTATGTTATTGGTTTAGAAAATGATCAGAAGAAACTATGTGTCATGAATCATTTCTCAACTAGCTTTTAATTAATCAGTGACTTCATCACTTCCTCCCCAGCACAGCCCCACACTAGGGCCATCTGGATCCCAAGCAGTATTTATAGATAAGAAACAGGTGGAGGAGGAGACCCTGGCTCACTGTACTGGTCAGTGGGTCCACTATGGTGTGGCCATTCAGAGCAGAATATTGAAGAAGTTTGGTGGTCTGATTCTTTCCTCTGTGGCCACCACATGCTGGTGACCTCACTGATGAGCTCTAGATCACAGGTCTATTTCACCCTTTTGGGGGCATAGAATAATCAGGAGCAAACTTGTACATGTGAGTGTGTGTGCTTGCATGTGTTACACAGAGTCACTCTGGAGTCACCCATGCATCAGGACGTGTGTGTGTGTGTGTGTGTGTGTGTGTGTGTGTGTGTGTGTGTGTATGTGTGTGTGTGTGTGGTGCAGTCACTCTGGAGTCACACATGCATCAGGACGTGTGTGTGTGTGTGTGTGTGTGTGTGTGTGTGTGTGTGTGTGTGTGCTTGTGTTGTGCAGAGTCACTCTGGAGTCACCCATGCATCCTCTAGGAGCAGAACCACTTGCAGTGGTGGTCACACCAAGGTATCCATGTATCCATATTTAAAGGAAAATGTTCCTGATCATCAGCAAGTAGCCACCATCTCTGTTGTTTAAAGCCTGGTGTGTTTCACCCCTCCACCCTCTCTGACCATCTCTGATGACATGATAAAATGTGTGGGGACTGGCTGGGATGAAGAGGGCACGGGCAGGCACAGCAGCCGCCTGATGCCGCTTTCTTCTCGGAGAAGACGGAACAGGCGCCTCGCTTAGCTGCTCTCATTAGCAGCTCCGCGGTTGAAGTCTCTGCAGCAACTAGGCTGCAAGGCTTTGTCCTCCCACCCACAGCAACCTCTGTTAGTCAATAATAACAGCTTATTTAAAAATAGCAGCCTCCTCTTGTTTGCACCGTTATCATGAGCGCCTCACTGCTATCCCCAGAAGACTCACGGAAGGTGTACGACCTGCTTCCTCCAGAGCTGAACCTGTTTCCAGATCCAGGAAAAGACAGGCACATCTTTAGCAAACACTCACAATGTAATTGCCAGGCAGTTACAGTCCACGACAGTAAAATACCGCAGTCGGCCACACGGTAGGTTCATTAGTCAATAAAGCATCGCGCGCATTTTATTGAATTGTAACCCTATTTTGCCCTGATGCGGACCTCGTGCAGCTTCCGCCTCCATATAAATCTGAGTGATTCATTCAGCATTCAGAGTCGATAAAAGGAGAGCTTGGTCCAGCTCCAATGCAACCCAGGCCCACTAGCTGTTATCTATGATTATCCACCCTGGCCCCCCTCTTGTCTGCGGGGACATTTTAATAAAAGCTCAAGTCAGAGATAAATCAAGGGGTGAATGGCAGGGTGCACAGCTTTCCCACAAGCCACTGGGACCATGTGTACATGAACTGAGTCTGCTAGAATACCCAAGGAGGACCTGGGGCCTGGGGCAAAATGAATCCAGAAGTCTTTAGGTGGCTCTACCCGGTCAGCCGGACATGGGAACACAATATAAAGCCTTCTGTCTGTAACATCTGACTCCAGTTAGTGCACAAAGACAATGAAACAGATTCCATCATTTAAGTCATTCATTTCAAAACCCAAATTGAGCCCTGTCAGGGAAGTCAGCTCTGAACACTGAGGCAGTGATAATGGTTGAGGAAGTTATGGTGTCGGTGTCCTTCATCCTGATCCTGGTCCAGCCACGAGTCCACTGAGAGCATCCTCCACATCTCCTTTGTAGGAAATTCACACAGGTTGAGTAGCAGATAATCTAAGCAAAGAAAACAGATCTAAAAGTGGGAAGTATGTCCACAGCACAACCCCTGCATCTAAGGCTCGGGAACGTCAGGGAAACAGGGACAGAAAGACTGTAAAAGACAGAGGACCAGGACATCTCGAGAGGATGCCTTCTATATGCTGCAGAGAAGCTGCACCCCATGAACTCTTATCAAGACCTGCACAATGAGACCAGCAGCTGTCGACCTAGCACGGAGAGAGAAATCTCACAAGGCCCCACCCTTTGATGAAGAGCTACAGGCCATGAATGGCTGCTAAGGAAGGGAGGATCAGTCTTCTCCAGGGGAGCCCTCTGATAGATCATCCAATACCTAGTGGTCATCCCTGAGCACACATACACATGAGCACCACAACATGGACTCAGCAGGGTTTATTTATATACATATGTATGTAACAATAGTAATTAAAAGAAGTCGTGAGATTGAGAGGCAGTGGGCTGCATAGAAGGAGGTGGAAGTGTCAGTTGTGGGGCAGAAGTGATGTAAACATAATACTCACGCACAAACTTCTAAAAACTAATAAAAATGAGTGTTAAAAAATGAAAATGGCCAGAGCTAGAAAAAGAAAAAAAGTATAAAACAGTATGAGAATTCAGATGCTGATGAAAAGCATCATTGCTTTATAGGGAAAAAATATTTGTGTGTTTGTGTGTGTAGCAACCAGAAGATTATTATAGTATCTATTGCTCTAAAAATCTAATATTTTATTTTATCTTACTCATTACATATTGCATACATTGTTGATATGGGTTTGAGAAAGAAAGTCTTTCTGTAGATCAGGCTGCTCCTATACTTAAAATCCTGCTGCTTCTATCTCTTGCATACTGAGAAGTGTGATTTTTTTAATCTCTCTCTCTCTCTCTCTCTCTCTCTCTCTCTCTCTCTCTCTCACACACACACACACACACACACACACACACACACACACACACACACATATTTAAACTGGGACCTTGGGTATATGACCCACTACTTTAAAAAAAAACAAGCTGCAGAAAGTAGGAGAAAATACCAAGAAGTAAGGCAAATTCAAAACTAAAGAAGACAGGGCAGTTAGAGAATTCCTAAGACACAGCACAGGTTCTGTCCTGCCTAGTCAAGCCGAAGGACATGCGCCCATCTTCACGCCCACTGGTCTGAGGACCACCAAGCTCTCTGTTATTTTCAGTGCACAAACATGGTGCCCCATACCTCAGTTTGGAGTGCTGCTTGGCATTTGCATCACATTGACTGCACACTTGTTCCTCCTGAGTGGCTTGCAAGGCTCTAGGTTGTGCCTTCTGCAGAGGCAACCATGGTTTCAGCGCTCAGGGGCATGGGCTAGGAAACCCCAGACTATAGTCTGCTACATGTGGATCTCCTGAGTCCTGCATGGACCAAGAGAATAGCACTCTCTCCTTCCAGAGCCATCTCCCAAGGAAGCCTGCCAGGGTGGGGTAGAGTGTTTTAAGAGGTACAGATAAACAAACTAAAGCAGGCAGACTCTAGGATCTGAGGCTTTAATGTCCCCATCCCAGGGTGCCAATTTCCCTAAAATGTTCTCTGTCCGTTTCACGCCCAGAAACCACGCCTGCTTGTGAACAGAAGGGCAGAAAGAATCTCTTTTCACCGACCTCTCCCTCTTCTCCTGCCAGATACATCCCTGACGCCCATAACTAAAATTCAGGATCATAATTTAATTTGGGGGATCCGTTGGCAAATGCTCATTAAACAACTGGGTCTTTGAAAACGCTATCTTTAGATTTTTTTTAATTGACCTATTATTTTCTTGCTCTGGCTGCCAGAACCCCCACCGTAAACAGGGAGATGCTTGCTACCTGGACGTTATGTGATGAATAGTTTTAATTAAAAAATTCTGTACCATAAGTATTTTAATGTTACTAACATACCAAAGGTATGGGGCCATAAATTTGAAAACACATTTAAATTAATCTATAAATATGCTTCAAAATTGACAGCGTATATTTAAGCAGGGGGCTGTGGCATAGATAGCTAATGATGACAATTAAGAATCGTGTGAAATAAATGAAAATCAATACTCAGAATAGTTTGGGGGAAAAGAGAGGAATTGAAAGAACATGGAGTTTGTCTGTTAGAGAAAAAATTAGTGATGTTTACACTCCCTAAATATCAGCTACAGTACAGGAAGGGCTGCTGGGAACATCTCATTGTCATGAGTCACAAAAACTCCCAGGAACCCTGCTGGGGTGACAGGACAGACCTACAGGGCCAGTTTTAAACGGGGGAGGACTCCTTTAAAATACTCTATATAAACAGCACACCTTGCTGATCACACACTGGAAAGGCAGTGGGCAATCAAATGTAAAGCCATGTACCTAGGTGCTGGATGCTTATATTTATTTGGTGATTTCTGCATCTTAAGTACTATGCCTATGCTCCAGGAGGTGGAATTGTTGGGGGCCAAGCCAGGTGCCCTCCGCTCAAAAGGGGAAAGGATATCCAGGAGTCTCCCTCTGCCTCTTTGCAGAAAGGTAACATTTGCAGAGCAATGTGAGCATGCGGGTCCCACTAATTCACAGAGCGCAAGCAGGGGCAATGCGCTAACCTTCATTACTACATTCATATTAAAAGACAGCTCTGCATCTTTCAATCATGTATTCCCCTCTAATTAAGGCATATTCACTTTTTTCCCCTAATTAGGTATTCTTTGTTGCATAATGTTTGCTCTAATCTTTTGGAATCTTTCTCAATATCCAGTCATTACAGGCTCCCCTCGAATTCAACCAAAGCATGTTATTTTTTCTGCTAATTACATCCTCATTTACAGATTGGCGCCTCTTCTGATTGGCTCTGTGCACCAGTTGCTATGACTTCATTAGTCGCGTCTCCTGACCCTGTTATTGCTCGTGACAGGACTTGCTCCTCTTGTCCTGTGGCTCCAGATCCCTGGGTCACTTCTCGCGGGGGTTGAAACAGTGTCAAACACAAGGAGGTTTGGGGTGCAGGAATTGCTCCTGCACGTAGCTAATGACTACACAGAGCAATGCCACAAATTCCTGCTGCTGGCTGGGCCTTCTTCCTCCTTTTTTTTTTAATTTTAAAATGAATGTTTTAAAGGTGTCATTAACAGGTTAGTTACATTTTTTTAAAATGTGCCTGATATGTATATTAAAAAAACTAAATGTGCCTCCCTGCTTCTGCCTCCAGAGAAGCCATCTTTCAACTACAGAGCCACAAATGCTCACGTACGAAATAGGGCTGACTGTGCATGCGCAGAGCACTCAACTCGTAACTGTCATTTCCAATCTCAAAGAGAAAAAAAAAAAAAAAAAAAAAAGAAGAAGAATTTTAAACTGAACATGGTGGCACATGCTTCCAATCCCAAAATCTATGCGGATGAGGCAGGAGGATTGTTAATTCAAGTCCAGTCTGGGATATAGAGCAAGACTTCATCTCAAAATCAGCCCATCACCAACCAAACAAAACAATTGTGTTTTAGACTCTCGGGAGTGGTATTCACTGCAATTTTAAATCCAGGGCATACACAAATAAAAACACACAAATTAAAATGAAACTACATAAGGCTACAATATATTAACACCAATGTAGTTAAAGCTCTTTGGGCAACAAAATTTAAAAAAAAAAAAAAGGAATTTAATTGATCAGACAAGATATGCATATTAAGAGATAATTAAAATGAATGAATTACATTGAAGCACTGATCCTATCTTTTTAATAAGCAGAAGGAAGTAACAAGACATGAGAATTTGGGGGTACCTAGGGCAGACAGACAGTATGCTGCAGATCCCCCTACTTGCAAATTCTAGGCCACGGGCATATAACCCAGTTTCCTGAAATAAGAGGCCGGCAAGAATCAAGCCTGCAGAGTTTAAATGCAAGTTAGTTAATATGAAAAATGCTGTATCTAGTTGTTTGCAAAATTACTTTTGTTGATTAAAAGGCTCTTCAGAACTTCCGGCTGGTGAAAGGGTTTTAAATTGTCTAATGCTGATTGTGATTGCTATGCAGAAAAAAGGCAGTGCAAAGCAAACCATTATATCGCTGAATCTTTGTTAAGCAGGCCTTGAAAGTGTCTGACAGCATAATTAATCTTGTGATATGAACAAAGAAACCAACTCAATAGTATTGAAGATGCTTATTAAAAATACTAAATACCTTTTTCCACTTAAAAACCTTTTGGAACAGTGTGGGAAGTGGCATTACCTTTTTGTTTTTACAGCATTTTCAGCTAAAATTGATACCCAGGCATTCCAGAAAAGCAGCAAAACCAGGAAGTGGACAACAATAAGAATTAGTAAAATAAAATAAAATAAATCTTGGTGATTCTCCGTGAATCAAGAGTATCACTGGGCTTGCCAACCTGGTGGCTGCTGCCTCTGCTGACACCTCCAGCACTGTCTTTTGCCAAGGTTTAAGCAGAAGGGATCAGTGGGAACCCAAACCGACAGATCCTCAAGGTGGTCCTGGAAACGGGAGGTTCACATGGGGATTGTGGGTGAGAGTTGTGCCTAGACCTGTTCTGTTGCTGAGGCGGCAGCGGAGGCGGCAGCTGCCAGGTTGGCAAGCCTAGTGATGCTCCTGATTGGAGAATCACAGGGATTTATTTCACTCCAGTGGACTTTGGAAGCACAGACGTTTTTTGATTGTTTATTTGAGGGTCCTTTTTATTGGGGCAAAATTTGAGGGTCAGCTCTTCAGTATCCTTGGGAACTCAGCCTTGTGAACATCCTGGCACCCTCATTGAGGTCCCTCGTGAGTCTTAGTGCTATTGCTGACCTATGCTGGCAATGGTGCTTGCAAAGGTCTGCTCAAAATGTCCCGCGTACTGAGATACTGGGGTGGGGGGGTTCAAAGGTCTTAGGGTTTGAATCTGGAGACGAAGGCAGGTGTGTTTGAACTCTTCATCCCCAGAAGCTGGTGCTGTTTGGTAAGGTTGTGAATCCTCTGGGAGATGGGGTTTTGCTGCATGAAGAGTGCAGCCAGGGAGTGAGTGGGTTTGGCAGAGATTGCATTGGGTGTGTGCATTCTGACCCAAGCTCTTTGATATCACATGCTACGCTGCAAGCCCCTGCTACCCCAGACTCACCTGCTTCCTCCATCCCACCATTCCTGCCACAGTAGACTGTACCCCATTCAATTGGAAGCCAGAGTAGACTGTACCCCATTCAACCAGAAGCCAGAGTAGACTGTACCCCATTTAACCGGAAGCCAGAGTACACCCTTCCTCTTGTATTGCTGCTTTTATGCAGTACTTGTCCAAAGCAATGAGAAAAGTAACTGAGTCACAAGCTGTTGTCTTCAGTGGCTGGGATGGTCAGCACATGGCACACTTGCAATAGAGGATTGCTGGGTAACTAAACCTACGCACCGAAGTCACTGCAGCACATGCAGAATGGAGTTTCTTTGGGGGTTGTTGTGGGCATCGGTGAGCTTGGCTGGGCTGCTCTCCCATCACTGGCTCCTTGTCTGTAAGTGTGGCTGGACCAGTCAGAAGTGGTTTACTGCCTCCTGTCTCTCATCCTCTGGCACACTACTATGGTGATGGTAGAAACATAGCAAAGCAAGCAGAAACAGGACGGTTCTTCAGACCTTCGCTCAAGTGTGGGGTCAGTCTCCCACAGTCATTGGTACACAAGCAATGGGGAGATGAAAATGACTGGAGAATACAGCCAGGCTTTCGTTTATTGCGCTGCCAGCCTGCATGGTTGAGTTAAGGAAACTCACAACGAATACTTAGAAATCAAACTCTTTTTACAAGATAAGATTACCAGGCATTTATGCTTAACTTTGCTGTTGAGTAATAAAAATTAGGATGTGCATGGATTGTCCCTGAGGCCAGCACCCAAAAAGAAAGGAGGGAGAAAAGAGATTGGGAGGGGAGGGTCCACACTGTCATCATGTGTAGGTGATATGAGCATGTACCAAACAGAGAATCCACAACCAGCACAAGAACTATTTTAATTAATAAGGAAAAAGTGTGTGTGTGGGGGGGTCAATTTATACCACACTAATAATGGCAGGCAAGGTCATCAAGACTGGGGACAGACCATTACACTGCAAAAGTTAGTATTATGTCATTTCCTCAGCCATGACTAAGAAATATAACTGAACTATGTGATACCATTTGCAATAGCAATAACATGTAAAGTAATAAGAAACTGACTTTATCAGCTCTGAAGACTTAACATCCTTTGGAATTTATTGTGTACATTATTAAAATGCTAGCTGGGTTTTTAAAATGAAATTGACAAATCCAGGGTCTGGAGAGATGGCTCAGTGTTAAAGTACACAAACTGCTCTTACAGAGGACCTGAGTTCTGTCCCCAGCACCTACTGAGGGCAGCTCACAACCACTGCTAACTCTAGCTCTGAGCATTCTAGTGCCCTCTTCTGGACTATTCAGGTACTGCGCACACACACACACACACACACACACACACACACACACACACACACTGCCTCCTCCACACACACTAAACCTAATTAAAAGAACACATCTTTTTTTTTGACAGATTTACTCTAAAATTACCTAAAGTTTATTTTAAAATTAGGTGAGAGAAATACCTCAGCCCAATTTTAACACAAAATTGGAAATGTTAGAGGGAAGAATTTGGGGCTGGAGAGATGACCCAGTGGTTAAGAACACTGGTTGCTCTTCCAGAGGGCTTTGGTTGGTATCTCAGCGACGATACTGCAGCTCAAAACTTTCCATGAATCCAGTTCAAGGGATCTGACACCTTCCCCTGGCCTCCAGAGGTACTGCACACATGTGGTGCACAGATGTGTGTGCAGGCAAAACAGCCATACATATAAAATAATAACAAATAAATTTTTAAAAGGAATGAAGACTTTATATTTATTAATGCTTGCACCAAACACAAAGTCATAGCAATGTAAGTGGTGTGGTGTTGGCAGAGAAAAAACAAAGCAATAGACGGTGTCAGAAGTCTAAAGAGAAGGGATATATTTATTAGTAGGAATTTATGCAGCAAGGCAGATCACTCTTTAGAGAAATATCAAACAAAATCATGGCTTAATATTGCATTCAATTGAACTTTAAATGAGTTAAAAATTTTGATTACATATGTATATTTCATATATATATTTCAGACTGAGAGGGGTGTTCAGCCCGAGATGGGAAATCCCATTGCAGGAGAGAGCAGAAAGATTGTAATATCCAGTGGGGGTAGACCACTGCAACAAAACAGTGTTTCCCAGACACAATGGGGTAGTTGCACATCTGAACAGCACACACAGAACTGCATAAGCTCAACCCAGACAAACACCTCAGCATGGAAAGGAAGGTGGACATGAAGTCCCACCACTAGTGAAGAGCTACTGGCAATTGATAGCTGCTGGGAGAGAGAGAGTCGGATTTTTAAAGGGTAGGGCAGCTGGTGGGTCATCCTTACTCCAGTGGAAGCCCCACATTCAAGAGTATACAAGCGGCACAAATTAGACTCGATGGCTTTTAGTTCTGTTCTGTAAAGCAGACACCAAGGTGGGTGGATGTGCAAAGGAACATGGATCTGGAAGGGGTTGAGGGAGGAGACAGGAGTGAGCATGACCAAAATATAATCTATTAAGTATCAATGAATCAATAAAAGTACTTTTAAATTAAAAAAATAAAATATTTATAACTAAAATATCTTTATTAGAAGAAAATGCACTATCTTCTTAACTTTGGGAATACAGAGTAAATTTCTAAACAGAACTTAAAATCTCAAGGGTTCACATAGGACAGAGGAAGAGAATAAAAGAAAGAATTGTGTGTGTAGGTGAGTCAACTCGGCTGAAATTGCATGGAAATGCTAAATGACATAAAGAGAGCTGTTATTCTGTACACAAATTAAATTCAATGTAAATAAGAAAAAAACTTAAATCACAAGCAAAACACAGACGCTTCCAATCATTTGTTCTTGAATTTTATGGTTCAGTGAAGGACACTTTAGATGAAGATAATAAGTTGAACAAAAGAAACCTTACCTAAGCAGTCATCCCTGGAGAAAAAGGACCAAAGAGTGTGATTTGGGGGTAATTTATTGCAAGAGAAAACTTCACAAGCTAGTAAGTACAAATAGGCTGAAAATCATGAGTCACCAGGAAACATACACACACACACACACACACACACACACACACACACACACACACACACACTAAAACATGAAAGATCTCACTTTAGAGCTAATAGTCATGACAGAAACTGGATGCCTAGGCCAGGCATGGTGGCACACATCTGTGATCCCAGCACTCTGGAAGATGCAGAAGGACTATCATGAATTCAAGGCCAGTCTCAATATAGTAAACTCTGTATTAAAATCAGGACACAAACAGAACAGAGGAAGTAAACGCTTTGGTAAACAACCACAATTGTTTGCAGGGGTGAGGGATTGGGGTGAGGGACACCTGTCCTGTGCTAAAGGCAATGGCTGGTGCACTCGCCCTGGAAGACAGCTTCCATCAGTGAGGCAAACTAATGCGTACATTGTCTATAATGTAGGTTGGTTCCCTGCAAAGCCAATGCTCATTCTAAGCAACACACAGAAAATTATTCAGAAAAATGAAGTCAATAGACGGTGGACCACAACACGATCACAAGATCTCAGCTACTATTCTATCCTACAGGAGCTCTGGTCTGCAATGGCCCTTCAGAGCCATTGGCTTTGTCCCATCCATGGGGACAGGGACTTTGGATAAGACAGTTCTAGTCAACCTCTGAAAGCCACCACTTCAGACCCTGGAACTTCCTTGATCTCAAGAGAACACCTCAGTGGCACATTGTCTTACATACTATAGGCCATGAGACCAGAAGTTCAGCCTCTCAAAGAAGTTCTCATGGACCACCATAGGGACATGTGGACATAGGCCACAGTACTACCTGAGGGTACAGAACTTAGAGTCATATGCATATGGTTCTGAGAAGATGAATAAAATGCGAAACCATGTAGCCATTCAAAGAAATGAGTATGGGAACACATAGCAATGTGGATCTTAGCACTCATACAAATTAAAATTGGTGCACACTGTCATAGTGTACACCAACATATACTCATCAAGAATACACACTAATGAGTCAATAAACAATGAACACTAATGGTTTGCTATTGGAGGGGGAAAGGATCAGATTAAAAGGGAATAAATAGACAAATCAAAGTGTGTGTGTTGGGGCCGAGAATACAGCTCAGTGTTAGAACACTTACCTAGCATGTACAAAGTCCTAAGCTTGGTTTCCAGCACCATCGAAAGGCATGGTGGTTTTGGTGGTTTGGAGAAAGTCCCCCGTAGACTCAGGCATCTGAACACTTCGTCTCCAGTGGGCAGTACTATCTCAGAGGTTTAGGAGATGTGGCCTTGGTGAAGGAAGTATGTCACTGGAGGAGGGCTCTGAGAGTTTAAAGCCTCATATGGCTTCCAGTTCTCTTTCCCTGCTTGCACTAGAGGCTGTGAGCTCGCAGCTTCCTGTTCCTGCCACCATGCATGCCTGCTGCTTGCTTCCATGCCTCCTCACCATGATGGACTCGGCCTCTGGAACGGTAAGCCCAAATAAGCCCTTCCTTCCATAAGTTGCGTTTGGTTGTGGTATTTTATCACAGCAACAGAGAAGCAAGGCACAACTTCTGCACAGATTAGTGGTGACAATAAGCAGTAGCATCAGGATTACCATGAGCTCAACCTTTTGATTTCTAGTCTCAGGAGCAGAGTTGTGCCACTGTCAGAAGTTTCTAACAAGTACCTAGGTCAGCCCAAGATCAATCTACATGTGTTTCTATGGTGTTTTACACAGAGGCCACAGAAGGTCCTCATGGTGTCTGGTCCAGCTGATGTATCACAGGAAGGTCAGGGCACAGGTTCTTTTCTAGAGATTTCTGACTTAGGTTTTCCAATCTAATTCAGGATTTGTGAATGGCAAGAAGAAAGGGGTTTTAAGTCCTTTCATAAGACTTCTGGTTCCCAGAGAATAAAGTCAAGCAGACTTAGGAGAGGAAGGGAGCAAAGGGGCATTGCTCCAGGAGGTGGAAGGTATTCCTGAGGAGGCACCAGGGAAAAGCAAGGCTTGACAAAGAGTAGGAGAAATGAAGTTAAAGACACACTCAAGTATTTTTAAAACTGTGAAACTGCCAAAGAGAATTTGAGGCAGAAACTACAGAGCCCACATGGGGATTTTTTTTTTAATAGAAGAATCCAATTTTTAGGATATTCTTATCACAGTGTTGGGGAGCAGAGAACAGAGCAGACCATGGCTTCATGGGGCTTTTCAAGCCAAGATCCCAGTTTCCACTCAGAAAGTCTGGGCTCTTGAAAGTAAGCAAAGGGTTGTCAGAGAGGCATGGATAGCCCTAGGACGCATGGCTGTTCCACTCTCTGATCCTCAGCTTGTCCAACTGTGAAAAGAAAAGGTCACACTCTGTCCCCTTGAAATTCTCAGTCTTGATGTAAGCCTGTAATGAAAATAAGTGTAGATAAAATCTCTGTTCCAGCTGCCAGCCAAAGGGAACAGCTGAGTCCTATCACAGAAGCAGCAAAGTGATGGGAGTCTCTGCTGAAGAGAAAGAAGACAAGGAGGACGAGGGGAGAGGAGAAGGAGAGGGGGAGGGAGAAGAAGGAGAGAAGGAAGGGAAGAGGGGAGGAGGAGGGGGAAGGAGAGAAGGAAGAAGGGAGGAGGGAGAGAAAAAAAGGAGGGGGAGGAAGAGGAGAGGAGGAGCAGGAGAGAAGAGGATGGTGAGGAGGAGAGGAGAAGGAGGTGGAAGAAAGGAGGAGGAGAAAAGGAGGAGGAGGGGGAGGAGAGGGTGGGGAGGAGGAGCAGGGGGGAGAAGAAGAGGATGGGGAGGAGGGGAGAAGAAGAGAATGGGGAGGAGGAGGGAGAGAAGAAGAGGATGGGGATGAGGGGAATGGGAGGAGGAGAAGAGGAGAAGAAGAGGAGGAGGGCTGGGAGGTGATGGGAATAATCAAGGGGAATAGAAAGAAAAATAGTATTTTTCAACCATGAATGGCAGCCTTTACCATCCTTTAATGGATTGTAATGTAAGCATGTTATCACTCTGTGTACACCTAAGCTTAAAATATTTGTGTACAAACACATTAAACTATGACAGCGAACTTATTTATATACATCCATTCAAAGTCTATATAATCTGTATACTGTAGAGTTTCTTTTTCTTTTGTTTTTTAATGGAGTCTCCCTGTGTAGTCTCGGCCAGCCTAGAACTCACTATATAAACCATGCTGTCCTTGAACTCACAGAGATATGCCTTCCTCTGCCTTCTCAGTGCTGGGATTGATTAAGGGCCTATGCCACCATGCCTGACCTATATGTAGGGTTTTGATGGGGTAGTGATAGGGATAAAACTCAGGGCCTTGTGCATCAAACCCATAACAACCTCTTCAGTCCTAAACCGTGTGTGTGTGTGTGTGTGTGTGTGTGTGTGTGTGTGTGTGTGATGTCACCTGACTTCTGACTTCTGAACACAAGCTAACTACATCATGTGCTACTTAGTGACGTGGCCATAATTTATTCCCACCATAGAGAAAAAACCCAGCCCCATTAGACTTACTGAACATTGGTATAGCAATACATGGGTGTACCACTGGATGATTTAAAGCATCCTTAAGAATAACTTTATCAGCGATAGTATTTCTTAACTTATGCTTATCACTTGACACATGCTGATGCCATGTGCCATTTATAATTACCCCAGCATCTTGGCCTGCTTTCTGCATATGAGCTTTCCCTTACTTCACCCTTCCATTTTACTCTTTTGTGTGTGTGTGTGTGTGTGTGTGTGTGTGTGTGTGTGTGTGTGTGTGTGTGGTTGTGTGTGATCGATGCCACACCTGCAGAGGCTAGGGGAAGGTGTTGGGCCCTGTTGGAGGCTTGCAGTTGGAGCTTCAAGCGTTTATGAGCCTCCTGAAATTGTTGCCGGATCCGGACTCTGGTCTTCTGGAAGAGCAGCAAGCCCTCCAGCTCCAGCTGTCTTCCCAGTCTTGGGTTCTTCTGCTCATTCATCTGTGCTTCCCGTTTACCTTGCTAGAGCTAGCCATTGTTTTCTAATTTTATGCAAGTTGAGAGCTTTAAGTCTGCTGATTTTCCTCCCTACAATTCACATAGTCCTCTTTTTATTGATTTCTGCTTTCTTTCTTCTATTTGTTGGAGTTCAATTTGCTTTTCTTTTTGCCTAGCTTCTAACAGGTATTTTAGGTATTTTTCTTTTATCTGACAATAAATATTTAGGGGTATATATTTTCCTCTAACAAACAGCTTTAGCTGCTTGTAGGTGATGCGACATGCCATGTTTTTTAATTCATTCAATTCAACGTGTTTTCAACTGTCTCTTATTTTCCCTTTTCTACCTATGAAATTATCAGAAGCAATTTTCCCCAAATATTTTTGGGATTTTAACCTCACTTTTTAAAAGATTATGATATGTATTTAATTAGAAAGCCATCTTATGTGATTAATTCAAACCCCTTTAAATGTAACCACATGTTTTTTTAAGGACACAGAATGTTGCTTCTTATGGTGAACTCCCAAGGTGCAAGAGAAAGGAATGTGCATTTTGTGCTTTTTGGACAAAATATTTAAGAAATGTCAAGGGTCTGGAAAGACAGCTCAATAGTTAAGAACAAAAGAGGCAAGTCTCTGTATTTATGCTTTTCTTAAAATTGACAGATTGGTGTGTAGGAAAACTTGGGATGTTTTACCTTTTAAAATGATACCTTGGGATAGTAAAATTTATTGTATTAGGGGATGGAAAGATGGCTCAGTGTTTGAGAGCACTTATTGCTCTTTCAGAGGACCTGGGTTCAGTACCCAGCACCATGTCAGGCAGCTGACTACTGCCTGTAGTTCCGGCTCCGGGCTCTGATGCCCTCTTCTGGTCTTTGCAGGAATGTGCACTCATGTGCACATATCCTCATTATGATTTTTGTTTATGATGTTTTTATAATAAAGATTAAGATAAATTTTTTAAAAAATTTAAAAGATAAATAATAAAACTGAAGCATTCACCCTATTTAAAACAAAATATCAGTTAGGTCACATTACTTGATTCAGGATTTCTGTATTCTTAGAAATTTTACATTTTTCCATCAATTTATGAGAAAGTGTTGAAATCTCCAACTGTATTTTTGTTAGTCTTCCCCACTCTCTTTAATTCTACCATTGTTATGTGGTTTGAACAATTTTAACAGTTTCACACGTATTCATGTTTTTTTTTTCATCAGGGTTTGAATATTATAATACCATGAAACATGCCCCATCTTTCTAGGATATTTCTTTCTGTGTAATATACTTTTTCTCATGCTTTTTGAAGTATGTTTCTTATAAAGACCTCCTCATTTTTGGTGGTCAGGACCCAAAATATTTCATCGCAGTTCCTTAGCTCATATTACTCTTTGTTTTTCACAAACTCTTTTTGGCTAATGTACATAATCACATGTAAATATTTTCCCATATCACCCACAAATGACTTCCTCTGCTTGATACCGATATTTGAAAATCAAAACTATTTTTTTAAAAGAATGATCACTGAGGACAAATGTCACATGACATCTGCTTAGGTTTTTGAAAACTAACACAATGTGTGTATGTGTGTGTATGTGTGTGTGTGTGTGTGTGGTGTGGTGTTCGCCTGCATGAATACCTGTGTACCACCTGTGTATCTGGAACTTATGGAGGCTAGAAGAGGACATAAAATCGCATGGAACTGAGTCAGTGTATGACTGATGGGGACCCAACCTCTGATAAAGCATCAATTGTTCTTAACCACTGAGCCACCTCTCCAGCTCTTAATACAATAGATTTTACTATCCCAAGGCATCATTTTGAAAATTAAAACATGAAAAACATCAGTTTTCCCATGCACCAATCTTTACTAAATTTAAGAAAAACACTACAAACATGGAGAATTTCCTGACTTATTTTTATTCCCCACTGACATTGGCTGGACTCCTAACAGTACCTCTCAACGAACTTTCAAATTGGGCTTACATTCATGTGTTTCTTCATATGAGATTATTTTTGTCTTTTGCTTGATTTTGCTTTTTCTGCTAAAATTGACATTCTTCTTGATCTTCAGAGTTTTGATCAGTTTCCAGCAATATTTCAGGGAATCTCTTTACACATGTATTTACAACAAGGAAAGAGCCAGGATAAAGACTCACTAGATTACAGCTGCTTCTTACCGACCTACTCCTTCCTTCATTCCTGTAAATGTTTATCATGACCTCAGATCCTGAGAGGCAACACTTCCTGCTCTTATTTTGACTTGACCTTAGCAGATTCCTAAAAACCATTAACACTTCTCTCTTCCCTGCCAAGCTTCAACCCAAACCCAAGATTTAGACTTTTTCTGTTTTTTTTCCCAATTGACTCATATTTCTACCATTTATTCTTTTCTCCTCGCTTACTTTCTTCTTTTAAATCATTTGAGAATTGTCATAGTTTGCTTTTCTGTTGCTGTGATAAATACAATGACCAAAAGCAACATGGGGAGGAAAAGGTTTATTTCATGCTACATCCATCATTGAGGTGAGTCAAGGCAGGAACTTATAGTAGAAATCTGGAGTCAGGAAGCAGGGAGGAATGTTGCTTACTGACTTGTTCCCAGGCTCACCTTCAGCAACCTTTCACATACACCGCAGGACCACCTACAGTACATGGTGGGCTGGGTCCTCCCACATTAACCATCAAGAAAATGCCATGCAGACATGCCTAGGACCAATCTGATGTAGGCATTTCATCAACTGAGGTTCACTCTACCCAGGTATCTCAAGTTAAGGACCAAGATTAGTCCTTGCACATACAGTTTAGAAAGCTGGGTTGTTAGGTGAAATGTCTTGTCCATTTGGTTGTGATTTCTCAAGGCTTGCCATGTGTCCACCTTCCCATATGATATGTTCATATTCTATGATGCTACTCTATGCACATTCTGAGAACTTAAGAATAAAATCTTCTACTTCCCTCTTTCAATTCTCCCATTCTTTTGCTATTAGTCCATACAAATGAATTCTACAAATGGTTCGAACTATGCAACTATCTATTATATATCCTATAATCTATACCTACTTATCTATCATCTACCCACCTATCCATATATATAATCATATTATATATTGCTGTTGCTTGATTTTTCTCTTTTGGGGGGCCCACCAAGCAGCTCCCAAATAAATCACACAGGGAGGCTTATTCTTAATTATGAATGCCCCTCCTTATCTTGGCTTGCTGTTAGCCAGCTTTTCTTAATTTAAATTAGCCTGTCTACCTTTTGCCTTTGGACTTTTCTCGTTCTCTTATTTCTGTAAATCTTACTCTTACTCCGTGGCTTGCTGTGTGGCTAGGTGGCTGGCCCCTGGCTCCTCCTCCTTCTCTTGCTCCTTCTTCTTTCTCCTCCCAGATTTCTCCTTCTATCTATTCTTTCTGCCTGCCAGCCCCACCTATCCTTTCTCCTGCTTTGCTATTGGCCATTCAGCTCTTTATTAGACCATCTGGTGTTTTAGACAGGCACAGTAACACAGCTTCATAGAGTTAAACAAATTCAACATAAACAAAGTAACACACCTTAAAATAATGTTCTACAACAATATATCCAGCTATACTCTCCTCCATCCATCTATCCATCCATTCATCCTATTCTGTTCATTCATACATACTATTATCTGTTTATTATCTATTTGTGTATCCAAGCATCCTGTATCTAGCCATTCTACTATCTGTCTGTATATCATTTATGTATCCTATAATCTATCCGTCCATCCTATTATCTATTTATCTATCTGTCTGTCTGTCTGTCTGTCTTCTATCTATCTAACCATCCTTTCTATTCTATTTATCCATCCATACTGTTATCTATTTGTCTGTCTATACAAGCATCCTTTTATGTACCTATCCATCCTATTATCTATCTATACATCCTAATATCATCTATTTACTTATTTATCTATGTATCTAATCTGTGTCTACACCTATAATGCTTTAAAATTTCTCATATCAAAACATAAAAACATGCTTCAACTTTACTCATTTATTTACCACTATAGCACTCTTCATCTTTTTTTGTACATCTAATTTTTCAACACACTCTCATTTTCCCTCTATCTAACAAAATTTCTCTACTAGTTCTTTGAGACTCTATGTACATCATTGCTTCTGCTTGGATGTTCTTGGCCAGTTACCCACTGAGTTGGTCTCTTCTTGATGCATTTGTTCAAATGTTGCAGTCAATATGGGGTCCTTTAACTGTGGAGTTAGCATTGCAGGGCTCTGGCTATGTCGCAGCCTCTGTAACCCAACACTTTTCACAGTGTGACCTGGCTGGTGGTTTGCTTTTTGTTAGAACTTAAGGTTCATGATGTTTCATCTGGTGTGTCTATATATGAATGCCTAGAATGTACTAGAAACACTAGTACCAGAAGCTCAGCACTGGTACCAGGGACAGGACCTTGCATGTGCTAGTTGTCCAGCAAATAGTTATCGATTAAATGAGTGAGAGAGAACTCTGCAATGTCTCTGCAAAGAGCAGATGCACTCCTCTCCCTTGGTCTGAGTACATGCTCAACTGCATAAAAGGCTCCACCTGGTCAACTCATCCTACATTCTACGCATCCAAGTGATCACTGTGATCAGTGTCTGCTCCCACAATCCACTGAGAAGAATGAGCTGCATTAACTCAACCCCACAACTTCCAGAAACCACTCCCAACCCAGTCAGTCATCAGGGATATAAAATAGAGGATGTGCACCTGTCCCCAGTACTCAGGGCCACTAGTGAGGACTTCTCTGACTTAACCCTCAGTCAGAAGATTGGGTGCTGCCCCAGAGGTGTACACAGGGTATGGAAGTTGAATGTTCTGGAACCTTCAAGGAAGTTTTACAAAGGAGGTGAAAGTCTTTTAACAAAATAAACCAGAAGCCAGATGCAGTAGTACATTCCTATTACCGCAGCTACTTGGGATGCTGAGGCAGTAGAATAAAAAACTGATGGTATACCTGGACAACAGAGTTCATTCAAGACCATCCTGAACAGCTTAAGGAGACCATATCTCAAAATAAAAGTAAGTGTGAGCTAGGAGTGTAGCTCAGAAGTAGAGTGCTTGTCTGTGGTATGCAAGGTCCTAGGTTCAAATGCTGTCACTGCAAACAAATCAACCAGCCAGAGACCACACATGATAAAGCATGCTTGTAATCCCATCACTCAAGAGGCTGAGACCAAGAATCACAAATTAAAAGTCAACCTGGGCTTCATAGGGAAAGTCTATTTCAAATAAATAAATAAGCAAACATATAAAAGTCTAGGAATTTATGTGTGTAAGTATATATCCAAAGTGGAGCCATTTGACATTAAAAAGCAAAAGGCAAACAGTTGTGTGTTACAGATAAATGTCCACTGGCCACAGTCTGCTTCAGTGCCTTTCTGGTGACTGAAGAGATCCACACACCATGCCAAGCTCTGCAGACTCAAGAGTGCACAGTAGACATTGTAGCCTCAGGGTCTGTCTGTCTCACATGAAATGCCACAAAGTAAGAGACCATATCTCCATGGTGAAGGAACTCGTCCGGCTCCTGCTGAGCCTGAGCATTCAGGCCAGCACAGTGAAGCCTATGTTGACAGCATATGACTCCTAACAGATGTCTAACTTAGTTCATTTTGCTCTCTCTGTCCAACCACTGCCAATATGACATCCTTTGGGTTTAGGGTTAGGAACCAGAGCTACTCCTGACAAAAGCTCTTGACAGAATCAAGCTGAGGGTCCTGGGGACTTGGATAATTTTAGGATGTGGAAGAAAAGGCCATACTCAGTTCCACTTGGGGGATGACTGTCACATAGTGAAACACTCCTGCTTTTGACTTTAAAGACAGACTCTTGGATCCATTCCCACCTTTGTGTATATCAAATAACTCTGCAGAACATCTCCCTCTTCCTCCTATTTCTGCAGACCTGGATCCTGATGTCCTTAACTTGTCTTAATCCAGTAAACAGGGCCTCAGTAACATGTAAACATGATTTATGAAAACAAATCTTCTCTCAACTCTGCTTAGGGAGCCATCATCACATAGCTATAAGCACAGATGAGTGGCTGTGACTAACTTAACAGGACTGAGATCTGCCAAAGGGAGGCCACCCTTGAGTGTGTCAGAGTCCACCTTGAGAACTGAGGACACTTGATTGAGAGTGAAATGATGACCAGTCTTTCCTGTGTCCTTCCTGTGAACCCACCATGGTGTTGGTGCTTTCCAGCCACTGGACTCTCAAAATTATCTGAATGGCCATGCCCTGTGTCCACATGTTACAGATGAAGATACTGAAGCTTAAAAAGCAGGAAAAACTTATCCATAGTGTCTTATTAAACACTATGACTGTGGTGTTTTGAAAGAAAATGGCCCCCATAGGCCCATAGAGAGTAGCACTATTAAGGAGGTGTGACCTTGTTGGAGGGAGTGTGTTACTGGCGGGGGGGGGGGGGCTTTGAGGTTTCAGATGCTCAAGCTAGGCTCGGTGTGTCTCAGTCTCTTCCTGCTGCCCACTGATCCAGATATAGAAGTTTTAACTTCTCCATCACCATGTCTGTCTGCACCATGTTTCCTGCCATGGCAATAATGGACTAAACCTCTAAACTGTGAGCCAACCCCAATGAAATGTTTTCCTTTATAAGAGTTGCCATGGCCATAGTGTCTCTACACAGTGATGGGAATTCTGGCACTGGCAATGACCAAAAGCAACTTGATGAGGAAAGGGTTTATTCTGTCTTAGAGCTTGTAGTCCACCATCTAGGGAAGTGAGGGCAGAAGCCTGGAAGCAGAAGTAGAGGCCTTGGAGGGACACTGCTTACTGGCTTTCTTCTTGTGGTTTACTCTACTTTCTAACAGCACCAGGGGTGGCACAAACCACAGTAGAGTGGGGTCTCCCATATCAATCACCAGCCCATAAAATGCCCCACAGGCTTGCCTCCAAGCCAATCTGGTGGTGGCATTTTCTCAAGTGAGGTTCCCTCTTCCCAGTGACTCTAGCTCATATCAAGTTGACATAGAACTAGCCAGCACACCATAGTCACAGATGAGTTGTGATACTGGCTGTCAACGTAGACGGAGAATCAGTGGCTAGACTGATCAAACCTCAGGGGTAAAGACTTCTAAATCTCAACAGCAAAGCCTAGCCTCGTGTGTCCACTGAGATGTCCCCACTGATCTAATTGCTTAGCAAAGACTACTGTTTCATCACATGGTGAGATGGAGCCTATAATTTACTGTACTAGATCAGTGAGAAGTAGGGTGAGGAGTGAGCTATACCTTCCCAGTGACCCAGCAGAACAGAATGTTCTGTGCCTAGGACCATAAAGCCTTGGCCCTAGACAACCCCCTCAACTCACTCTGGAAGCTTTCAAAGGCACAATCTGTGTGTCACTGTGGGAGGTTCTGAACTTCTTGTCAGAGCCTCTGAGTCCTCAAACAAATGAAGGGTGGACCCAAGGGTCAGAGGAAGGATTAAAATGCCAGCCAGGAGGTTATCCATTGGGTTGCCTAGGGTGTAGTGCCCACACAGGCTCTCTTAGAGTCTTCCATATAGCTCCTACAGGCACAGGCAGAGATTGGCTCTTGATGTGCTGGGAGGTGTCGCTGCCATGTGGAAGCTGGAGCAAAGAGCACCCTTGTCCTATTCCCCCAATGAGAAACCAAGGGGATGTTAAGGAAATGGCAAGCTGTTTCTACCTCAGCCACCCATGGGTCTCAGATTGTTCTCACTCACTCCAAGGGTGAAATCATCTCTCTTCCTTAAGCAGAGAGAGAATGAAGGAAAGGCCTGGGCAGTGTGGTCTTAAAACCACAAATTTGCTAGGTTCTCATGTTTGTGCCAACTCAAGACTCATGTTAAACTCACAGTCCCCAAGGCATTAAGAGGAGTTAGCACATACTGGTGTAGTTTTCATGAGAGGGGTTAGTGATCTTATTAAAGAGACTCCATGGAGGCTACTTACTCTCTCTTCATGTAAGGCCAGAGTAAGATGTCACTCTCTGTGACCAGAACGCAGATCTTTGCCAAACTCTAATGTGCTCCAAACATGGTCTTGAACTTGGCCTCCTCCAGCCTTCAGAACTGTGAGGAATCAATTTTGTCCATAAGCTATCCAGATTATGGGAATTTTGTGACATGGGTCCCAATGGACAAAACTACCTTCCTTTGCTCAGCAATGTCAAAAAATACTTCCCCACGGCTGATTTGTTGGCCTGCATCACACCTTTCTTCACCCATACTTTCTGTGGTCTTCTTGTGGGTGGCGTTTAATTCCAAGACTCTTAATTCAGAAACTGTCTTCACGGATTGAGTTTAGTTAATGGCCTGCCAATGGAAGGGCCAGTGTGCCACTGTTGAGGAGCATTTGGCCCTGATGTCACCACAAAGTGAACATGCTCCAGGTAGTTCTCTAATATCAAAATAAATGAGTGTTATATGTATATAGAGAGGGAAGCCACTTTAGCAACGCTAGCTTGCAACAGAGCTGCCCAACCAGGCCTATTTGAGATCAGCTCAATAACAGCCAGCTTACAGACACATTGATGATGCTGTGCAAATGCAGTGAAATCCTTGAGCTTTGGGTCTGTTTGTTACACACCTATAACTAACTCATACATGCATTTTCTTTGATGAGTTTGAATCTTTGGCACCTAGTTAGATGAGATGTTCCATATGTATTTGTGGTTTGAATGGGCTAGTGAATTAGCTTTTGCTTCTGACTAATAATGTTTCAATTACAGTCCACCCATGTGATTTTTCAAGTACAAATAATTTAAAAAGGAAGATAATAATTTCTCATGATATGCGCCATTTTGTTCTTAATGACCTAGGAATCAGTGTCTGGGTCACTTGCCAATCTGTGACATCACCTAGAGGTAGCTGATACTTCACAGAGCATTCTATTCTGCAACAAACCTCTTTCTGACTGGATGCCATGAACCAACAGGCCAGGCATTCACCCTCACTCCATGCTGACCCTGAATGTATGGCCGGCCACCTTTACCCTGAGGCACCAGAGTCCAGCCAGAGGTTGCCAGTAACAAGGCACACCCACCCTTTCCTCCAGTCTTTCAGAAGAATATTTTCTGATCTGAGGACACACATCTGAGACATATCCCAGGGAGCATGTGCCTTCCCAGAACGGCTTGATGCTGTCTCTCACCAGCAACATTCCGGAAGGTGGACCATCAGGTGGAAGGAGTATTCTTCAGAGAGCCGCCTTCCCCAGGGAGCAGGAACAGCTTGCGCTTGACGGGGAGTCCTGTTGTATTCCGAGGTGTGAAGGGAAGGCTGAACTGTGCATATGCCGTACCGTACAGTTTTGCCGACAAACGCATGCAGCTTCATTGTAGCTGCGAATGCTGTGCCGTCTCCTTTTCACCCTTGATGATTTGAGAATGTACAGGACCTAGCTGTGTGATGTAGAGTGTTCCCCAACTCGGTAGGCAAAGGAGCATGTGGATCTGATGGTTCAACCCACGAGGTTGGATGGCCATGTGTGAGGAGGAAACATCAGTGCTTGAGGCTGAACGGTCTGCTCTTCTGCACGCAGCCTTTCCATCAAGATTTGTCCAGACTTTGGGTTTCATGGGCTATTTATATTGAGACAAATAGACTTTACAAAGGCAAAAGTCCTTTTGAAAGAAGTTGACATGAACAGTATTGAGCCATTTCAGTGGCTACACACGCTAGATACCACCAAGTGCACAGAAGGAATGCAGAATTTATGGTCCATCTGTACACTCCATGATTTGAGGACAGGGCTCAGCTAGGCTTAAGGAACTCAGCTGAAAAGCCACAAAAATGTGCTAAGACAAGAGAACCATGGAGATTTCCTCAGATTGTGAGGCAGAGATAGACAGACAGACAGAGACTGAGACAGAGAGAGACTAAGACAGAGAGAAGGGCAGAAGAAAAGAAGGAAGGATGGTAGGGAAAGGAGGGGGTAGCCTTATCAAAATCTTTTTAGAGCACAAAACTAATTGCATTCATCTTGGGTTTGTTGCGATGGATAATATTATATGCATAGCTCCTAAATGAATTATTAAATGTCAACTCAAGATGACTTAACTAAAATATCCAATTTAATAACCCAAATGTATCTAAGGTAACAATAACGATTTTACAGGTGCATGTAGAGTTGTCAAGGCAAAACATTATAGACAAGCTTTGAGGGTTTGCATGGAGTGTCCTCATGACACTGCATCTCACCTCCATCACTCAGTGCCTGTTCTGAAAAGCACATTTCAATAAAAATCATCCCTTGCATGCAAGCTTTGCTATTCACATCAAGCCGGCAAACTACCCGTCTTCGTCTTTTTTCCTAAAATATAAAGCTAAACAAGATCTCAGTCACAACCAGCAAATCTTTATTAATGCATTCCTTGTGCTACTTCTGAATATTAATAAAAATTAATAATTAATTTTGCCTTTGGCATTGCAAGATATACTAGTTTTAATTAGTGTACTGTACTCCTATACAATTAAAAAATAATTGATGTCCACGCTTATTGGCGGTGTCTGTGATCTTCTTTCTGTTGTTGTCAACAAATGCCTCAAAAAACAAGGTTCAAGGATGTTGTGCTGTCCGCTCGATTTACACAGCCCTGGTAACAGGCAAATCTTTTATGATGAAACAGAGCAGTTTTCTGCTTAAATTATACACAAGTATATTAACTAGAAAGAGAAAATTAAAAGCTGATGGCTACAAGGAATAATGGAAAGTCTATAAAAATGTTTTATCTATCAACAAATTTGTCTGGAAAATATCAATGGCTGCGACTCCTTCTCACAGCCGAAACATGGAGAGGCCATCTTGGATTTGTTATGTCCATTCCATCAAGCATTTAACTCTGATGGCCTCCTGAATCAGCTTCGGTTATTTAAATTCAGCCTATCACGTTACCCTTCTGCTACATCATTTTAATTGTGTCGTGAACTACTTTATTACAGAATGCTAAAGCACCTCCTTACATCTCTTTCCTCTTTCTTCCTCAACAGTACAGAGGTGGGGACTCGAGATAGAATGCCTATGCCTAAAGAGGGGCTCGCTTGCTTTGAGAATAGTTGCATGGACGACCTGAATACCAAGAGGATGATGGCAGTTTTAGAAGGAAATAATTCAGCTCTCACAGCACATGTGTTTCTTCTTTTATTTGTATTTGGAAAAAAAATATCTCTATTGAGTGGCCACAAATATGACTGTAAAACCAAGAGATGGTATGCTTATAGGAAAGAGACTTAATCAAACGAAGAGCACATGGGCTGCATTGCACACCTCACCCAGAATCAAGGCCAGTGAATGATCTTTTAAGGAAGAAAATCACAAAAAAAGGTGCAAATAGTTGTGATGTTTGTCAAATTCCTTGTATTCACGGGACTTTCAGCCAACTTTACATAAGCAGACTACACCAGGCAGAGTGGCACACAGTGACATTTCCGACGCACAGATGACTGAGGCAGGAGAACTGCTGCGTTTGAGGTTAGTCTGAGACTGTCTCCAAAATCAAATAATCACCCTCTCTGTTCTTGATCCACCTGGGATCTCCCGCTCCCCTAAGCTCTCTTTCCCTCGACCCTTGCCCTTCACTACCAGCCCTCACTTCCAGGTTGCTCATGCAGATCTCATCTATTTCTCTGTCATTGGGCGATCCCTGTGTCTTTCTTAGGGTCCTCTTCACTAGGTAGCCTCCCTGGAGTTGTGAGTAGCAGTCTAGTCATCCTTTGTTTTACATCTAATATCCTCCTATGAGTGAGTACATACTATGTTTATCTTTTTTAGTCTGGGTTACCTCATTCAGACTGATTTTTTTTCTAGATCCATCCATTTGCCTGCAAACTTCATACTGTCATTGTTTCTCCCTGAGTAGTACTCCATTGTGTATATGTAACACATTTTATTTATCCATTCTTCAGTTAAAGGGCATCTAGGTTGTTTCCAGACCTGGGGCCTATGCAGGGACACTTTGCTCAGCCTGGGTGAAGGGAGGAGGGGACTGGACCTGCTTCGACTGAATCTACCAGGTGAGCTGAATCCCTAGGGGAATCCTTGCCTTGGAAGAGATGGGAATGGGGGGTGGGCTGGGGGGAGGGCGGGGTTGGGTGGGAGGAGGGAGGGCAGGGGAATCTGTGGCTGATATGTAAAATTAAATTAAATTATAAAATAAAAAAATCAAATAATCACATCAAATAAAAAGACAAAGAAGGTAGATGAGACCAAAGGTTCTGCACGCCCTCCCAAAAATTGCATTTGGTTTGTTTTCTTAAGAGTGTTGCCTTTGTGAGCTTAACACAGTCTAAAATGACCTTAGCTGGGTGCCTGTAACCTGCATTTCCCACTAATTTTAGTGCCTACTGATAAGGCCTACTATGGTTTTCTTCATAGCTGCCTTCTCCCTGCCTAGCACCATGCCTGGCTCACAGCTGGCATTTGAGAATGTCCATGGGATGAATTGTTTCATTCCAACCAGAACTGTGTTTTCCTTCCTTGTTTTCAACACACCTGCCCATCAAAACAGAAGTAGACAAACAAGCAATGGCTTAACTGTGTAATGGTCTATTACCTAGCAGTACAAAAAGAATAAACTGCTGATGCACTCAGTACTACAAATGAAAACAGTAGACCGACTGGCTAAAACAGTTTGGAGAGAGGACAGGCGGCAGCGGGTTTGTATACAGGGCTCCAGAACTATGGTGGGCAGAAGCTGCAGTGTCGATTCCTGTGCCTTCTGGAGGACATTTCCAGGAAAGGGGCATGCTGGAGTTCTGGAGGACAAGGACATGCCCTGCATCTCAATTGAGATGGTAGTTCTGTGGAGATGTGAGCGTGAGTGCGTGCATGCATGCATGGGTGTGTGCTTGAGAGAGAGAGAGAGAAAGAGAGAGAGAGAGAGAGAGAGAGCTCATGAAATCCAATACTTAGGAGACACCCATTGATAACATGTAAAGCATGACTTAAATTTAAAAAATCTTAGTACTTTGCATTTTCTTTTTCTTGACCATTGGTAAGTGAAAGAAGAATCCCAGAAAAAACATATAGTTAAGGGTCTCTGGAAACCCAGGTCCAGTGTCCCTGCACAGTCCTCCAGGGCAACTGAGCTGACAGATATCAGAGGGGTCCCTTGGTAGACTTTCCATCCCCACTCTAGTGTGACCCAGGGGAAGTGTCTAGTGTCTCTGTAGCCTTGCACACAGGTAGTGAAGTGTGTGGTGCTGTTTCTTCATGGCAATTACAGCCACTTTGGATGCAGAGACGTGCCTGGCTCTTCTGCTGGAAGCTGTGAATAACACTCTTAACGGTGCATGCAAATGCTGTGGTCTGTGTCTGCATGCCCAGCTGGTCTGCTGATCAATTTTTACTTCTCAAATTGGGTCAGTGGAAAAGGATGGATGGAGCTTTCTCTTCCTGCCATCACCATTCTCAATGTGGTCTCCATTCTCTTCACCATGGGAAACCTGCAAAGGCCAAAGCAAGCTTTTGGCTTCACTGGGATCACCTTTCAGAAAGCACCATTGACTTACTTTCTTTGTAGACCTTCATTTAATGGAGAGACTTAAGTTTCTTGGGCATTAAACACAGGCTGAGCTTGAGAAGCACAAAGCTGTGCCAAGAGCAGCCAAGTCAGGGGTGAAGCACAGGCTCCTCCGGACGGTGCGCAGCCACTCCCGACAGGCTTCTGTGGAAGATCACAAATGTTGAAGTCTTTTAGGTCAATAAGAAACCAAAGCAAGTGAGAGAGGCTCTGCTAGAGGGCAAACTGTGGGTCCAAAAAGCCTTGGGAAGCTTCTGGTGGCTTCTTTTAAGAGATCTTCCCAACCTCCTGCTCCTCTAAGTTGCCAAGTTTCCCAACTTTTTTCTTTCTTTTTTTTCTTTTTCAGGGCTGGAGATGTAATCCAATGTCTCATGCATGCTACACAAGATTGCTATCTCTGAGCCACACTTCAGCCCCTCACTGGCGGATTCTAGACAAGGACTCTATTTCTGAACTGTATCTTCAGCCTTTGTTTTACTTCTCCCTATAGTACAGGATCTTGCTGAGTTGTCCAGGATGCCTTTGAACTTACTCTGTAGCCCACAAAGGACTTGACCTTATGATCCTATCTCATCAACCTTTGGGGAGGCTGGGGTGGCAGGCCTATAACGCTGGGCCTGTATCTTATTTTTCCCACTCGACTTTGCTTTCCTATTTCTCTTACTTTGTGTGTGTAATAAGAGTGTGTTTAGGAGCTATGGCTTGCACTGAGCCATCCCTACTCCACTGTAGTCTGTTTGGTCCTTGGGGTCCTTGATGAATTGTGGGTGTCTGTATTGCCCCAACGCCCAAAATGTTTAAAATTAATTATGTTCTTGCTTTGAAGTTCTGATTTCCCCAGACCCATCCCATCAAGAATTCTTGTTTATTGTTGCTCATATTCACCTAGGATAGCCTAGGTCATGTTCAATGTCTGTTAAAGTACAAACAAGCCAACCCTCGAGTAACCCAGGGATCTGAACACAAATGTTTGTATGAGTGGCATGCAGAATCTAGGAGGCACCAGAGGAGGGAGGGTACTGTGCTGGAGCAAGGAGAAAAAGTGACATGGAGCAGGGGGCAGTCAGAGGAACATCTCTTAGTCCAGTGAAACGGAGGCTGCTTCTTTGTGGAAAAGGCAATTGTTGACAGGAAAAGGAGGGAAGGTCTTCCAGGCTCAACAAACAAAAGAATGCTGTCTGTTAAGAGAATGAGAACTGGCTGTCAAAAGCTCTCTCTGCCCCGAAATGCAGACACACCCATGCCTTCCTTGCATGTTGGTTGCTTTCCTATCTCCTGTGCACGTCTGTCCACCCCAGAGCTTACTGTGGCCAGAGAAGGTAAGAGCAAGAAGTTGAATGCTATAGATGAAAATGTCCCCTACACATCATGGAGATGTGTCCAGAGGTGCAGGCTGGAGTCTGGGGCCTAACAATGTGCCCCCCATCTTTGTGTCTTGTCTATAAGTGCTATCTATCCAGCTGTAGAGAAGGTATAAAGGATGGTGGGCATTGGGCATTCATCCCGACAAGTTTCCTATTGCACTGGGTTAAGATGTAGCTCAATGGCACAACCAAGGTTTGCTCCCAAGCACCAAAACAAAATTAATCACATAGTAACTGTTACTGTTTTTCTAGGTTAGGGTCAAAAGAAAAGAGTATTTACCTTAATTAAAGAGTCACAGAAGACAAAGTTTTATAATTTGTTTTGATTTGTGTATTCTTATGTGCAAATGCTTACCTGGATAGATGTATCTAGAAGGCAGAAGTTGCCTTCAGATGTCATTATCTATTGGTCTCTGTATTAGTTTGCTCTCAGCTGCTGTGATGAAATACTCTGACTCAAAGCAATTGGAGGGTGAAGGGTCTATTCCAGTTTATACTACTATGACATAGTCCATTTCTGAGGGAAGTCAGAGAGAGACTCAAGGCAGGAATTGAAGCAGAAACCAAGGAGAAAGGCTACTGACTGGCTCACTCTCTGGCTACTTTTGCTCATTCACAGTTAGCTTTCTTGTATAGGTCAAGACTGCCTGCATAGGGCTGGTGCTGCCCACAATGGGCTGGGTCCTCCAACATCAATTAAGAAACACGATAATCTCACACAGATATGTTCATGGGCCAATCTGATCTTGGAAGTCTCCCAACTGAGACTCCCTCAGATGACTCTGAGGCTGCATTGTGTTGGCAGGTGACAGCTGACTAGGACACTCTCCATCTTAGTTTCTGAGGCAGGGTCTCCCACTGAACCTAAAGCTCACAATTTCAGTGAGGCTGGTCAATGAGCCCCAAGAATTCTGCTATCTCTGTCTTGACAGACTTGGGATTACAGGTGTGCATTGCTACATCTGTCTTTTAAACGAGTTCTAGGAACCCAAGTCCAGGTCCTCAAGTATACAAAGCAAGCAATTTACACACTGAGCCATCTCCCCAGCAAGAAGAGATTCTTTAAAGTGTCATAAACAATCAAACTTCATAGGAATAATGCAAGCAAGTTAGCCATTCAAGCTCTCACCCACTTCCTCACAGCCAAGCTCTGCCCCCAACAGATGTCTTATCCTGACCCCTGTCCACTGATCCTGATCTTACCGATTCTCAAGCCTCAGTGCCATCTACAAGGCTCTTGGTAGCAAAAGCCATTTTTACCCTTATGCTGATGTGTCACAATGGACATGAGATTACTGCCCCAAGTGCAGTGGTGCTCCCAAGCATGGTCCTGTTTGGGGATCTGCTCACAAGTGAAAGAGGAGTAGCATTTTCAGCACTATACCCAGAATGCTCACTCAATCTCAGGCCTCTGCCTCTGTGCTCTGTGTGGTTCAATGCCACAGGGGTGTGGTGGGCAGGCATTAGCATACATATTTCTGTGCCAGATTAGGGGAAAGACTTATCCAGTGATGATACTGGAAGTCCTAGGAGCTTGGGCTGCAGTGATGGCTAAATATTCTCGTGTACATTATCACACCAAGCCTTCGTTTGTCCTCTCCAAGATGCTTTCAAGTTATTTGTGTGGTTTTTTGCTTTGTTATACACCAACCCATTGGACCATAAGCTCGGGGAATTAGTGGGTTGCATGGTCTTCACATATTATTGTATTCCTGTACACATGGTTTGTTCCATCAATAATAACCAAAGGACAGATGTGATGGTGCACATCTGTAATCCAACCCCTTAGGAGGCTGAGGAAAGAGGATAGCTGGCTCAAAGCCAACTGGGACTGTATAGTGAGGCATTGTCTCAAATAAACAAACAGCAAACCAGCAAATAATGATAGAAATAGTCACATCTAATAGTATCCATGCCCAGCCCTGTCTTGAAACCACAAACCAAGTATTTCTTTCATATCCCAGAATATTAACAACCCCTATTACCCCTACTATTCAAAGGTTCTAGCCAAGCTAAGCCCCTCCACCCTTCTGCAGCCATGTTCCTCATGCATCTGCTGTCATTCCCATGGAGGGACTTCAGTTGTTCACATATGGATCTGTCCCCTGTGATCACCCAGGTTGGCTGGTAGGAGGCAGGGTATGTCTTTGGTCCCCTCATCCAGACTTGTCTTATTCTCCAGATCTCTCTTTGAAAGTAGAGTCAACCTGCAAGTAGGCTTCCATTTTGATTGGCCACTGTGATCACAAGGGATCTGGGTTGTATTTGACAGGCTGTTTCCCAATGATGCCTTCTGAGAAGGCCATTAGGCATCCACCACTCTAAAGTATTTCATTGAGCCACATGGTAGAGGTGCCCTTTTGTGTAGGGAACAAAACTTCTGGGATGCTACATTGCTTGGTTAGTAGTCTAGTCTTTGATGGATCTCATTTTAAATCTAGCCCATTCCAGACTTCTCTCCTTCCCATACAGAAAGACATCGAGATGAGAGCCAATGGCCTTGGACCTGAATGAGGTTGCATCTTGCATGTAGTTGAGTTTTGTTGTTGTTGTTTTTTTTTTTTTCTTGCCATGGGCTAAGGTGACGTGTCTAACAATATAAATGGAAGTTTTATGATGATACGATCAGTAGTTACTGAGATATTTATGTGACAAGCTGACAGATATAAAACTACAAAGCCTGCTTTTATGCCTTCCATCCTCTCAGAGAAAAAAATAAATAAATATAGAGACTATGATGGGTCACTTTGAAGAGAATTTATGATCTAAATTGCCTAATACCTAGTGAACTTCTAATATGCAAGATGAAGTCTTTCAATGCTATTAAAAAGACAAACTTCATTTCCCTAGATTGTAGCAGAAGGACTCACCCTGAAAAGGAAAACAGATATCTTGACTTTCCTTTCCTCAGATCCTGGCTGGACATGATGGCACATGTCTGTAATCCCAGCTCTCAAGAGCCCATGGCAAGGAGGGCTGTGAGTTCAAGACTAGCCAGGGCTACACAGTGAGATGCTGTCCCAAAAAACAAATAAGCAAGCAAACAAACCAACAAACATAAAGACCTGGAGAGATAACTTAGTTGTTTAAGTAATTGCCATGAGACCATGAGAAACCTGAGTTGGATCCCCAGAATCCACGTAAAGAAAAAAGTTGGGCACAGTGGCACACACTTGTATTCCTGGTGCTGGGAGGTGGGGACAGGTGGCTCTCTGTGGCTCTCTGGCCAGTCAGTGTAACCTACTTGATGATCTCAAGGACAGTGAAAGGCCCTGTCTCAAAACACAGATCGGATGGTAACTGAACAGTGACACCTGAGGTTGTCCTGTGTCCTCTACACAGATACACACACACACACACACACACACACACACACACACACACACACACACACACATACACCACTGCACATGTATGAATGTACACACAAAATTTAAAAGTTAAAATCCCAAGACCTTGCCAGAAAGGAAAGAGCATCTTACTTGCTTGTGTTGCTCACATGTCTGTCCGGTCAGGGCTAGGAACCACCACACATTGCCATGACACGCTGGAAGAAAAATGAAGCCAGGAAACAGATGCGCTGAGATGGCAATGATAAATCAGAATCCCCAGAGGCAGTGGAGTGAGCATCCACTTCAACAACAGCAGAGGACTCTACAGGACACCATGGAGGATGTGAAGGTAGCCAAAACCAGAGTCTTTCCTTCTATCCAGGTGACAGCGTGAATGTACCACTACCCCTGGGAAAGAGGGGACAGGCTTTTCCTCCATGCCTGGCTAGTGCCATCTTCCCTGCTGATATGGTACTGGAAGCCAATGCCAGGCTGACACTGGTGCTGTCTGGGACTTGATGCTGGCAGCCTGACAACTTCACCCTTCTTCTTGGCTCAGGAATCCCTAGTTACCCACTTCCATGGAGCACAGCCAAATCCCCGGGGCCAAGAGCACATCTCCTTTGCCAAGCTATGACCAAGCACTCCCCAAGCATGGCTTCCTAGCACATTCATGGCTACTCTGCAAACAGAGGAATTGATATCACTGGATTTGGAGGATAAACAGAAGATGATGGGGAGGCATGTGAGCCTGCCACTTGCCCTATGTATAGGTGGATAACAGGGCTCAAAGAAACCACACCTTGATCATTAGTTACAGTCCTCTTCAATGTGACAGCTTCGAGGATCAGTGGCTTCTTTTGGCTCAAAGTTTAGTGGGTATGGTCCACCATAGTTTGGCTCAAAGTTTAGTGGGTATGGTCCACCATAGTTTGGCTCACAGTTCAGTGGGTATGGTCCACCATAGTTTGGGGCTCACAGTTCAGTGGGTATGGTCCACTACAGTTTGGCTCACAGTTGAGTGGACATGGGCCACTATAGTTTGGCTCACAGTTTAGTGGGTATGGTCCACTATAGTTTGGGACTCACAGTTCAGTGGGTATGGTTCACCACAGTTTGGCTCACAGTTCAGTGGGTATGGTCCACCATAGTTTGACTCAAAGTTTAGTGAGTATGGTCCACCATAGTTTGACTCATAGTTCAGTGGGTATGTGCCACTATAGTTTGGCTCACAGTTTAGTGGGTATGGCCCATCATAGTTTGACTCACAGTTCAGTGGGTAAGGTCCACCATAGCTTGACTCACAGTTCAATGATACAGTCCACCACAGTGGGAAAGGCTCAGAGTTTGGGACAATCCAACCAATCCAGCCATTGCTTCCTTGACATCTTAATATATACTCAATCAGAAATCCAGACTAGACACAGAACCAAGAAACAACCTTCAAACCCTGCCACCATGGCCCACTTCCTCCAGGAAGGCTCAGCTTCAAAGGTTCCATAACCTTCCAAGACAGCCAGAGACTAAGTGGCCAAACTTGTTCCCTGTTGGGGAACACTTGGAGTTATTGCCTCACAGCTCCCGTCCTCTTGCTCCAGGTTGAATGGCTGTAAGGGTTCAATGATTAAACCTGCTCTCCGTAGTTTTCTGGGTACCAGGATGAGGTTAGGATGTACAAAGTTTATCCCTCTACTTGTGCCTTTTCCCTTACAGTGGCATCTCCCCAGAGAACTATGGAGGATCAGAGTTAGGGGAGCTCATTTCTAGAAGGAAAACCAGAATGACAGGCCAGATAGTACCCTCTCTAGCATCACTTGGGTAAAAAAAATAACAGCAGAGGGACTGAAGCCTGGGATCATTGAAAGAGGAGAGTACCTTCCTCCTGTATCTGATGAGCTGCCTTATTTCTTCTGCCTGCTGGCTGACTTTTATTTAACTCTGCTCCCCAGCACATTGTCACAGCTTGGTTCTTTTAAGAGTGTTTGCAGGACATTGCTTTGCCTGCAGCATGCCCATATCTCCGGGGAAGGCAAGGAGGCTGGGCACAAATGCTTCCACAAGTCTCTCTCTCTCTCTCTCTCTCTCTCTCTCTCTCTCTCTCTCTCTCTCTCTCTCTCTCTCTCTCTCCCCACCTCTCTCTCATGGTGTGTGTGTGTGTGTGTGTGTGTGTGTGTGTGTGTGTGTGTGTGCTGAGTATCAACCTGAAATTAAACTCTTTTACTGTATCTTATCAGATCGATCGCCTGTGTAGTCCTCGGCTTTGTCTCATTTAAATAAAACTTCCATTTGTACCAATCCTATAAATAGAAAACAGTATTGATCAGGGACCCACCAGCAGCTTGCATTTCAGTTATCACTGAAGCCTGACCGGTTAATGCGAGGGCTACAATTTATTATGTGGCCAGATACGAGACCCAGCCATGCCATTTAGATCTCTAAACAGAAGTGTGCTTGGCTCTGCCAAGCAAGTTCAGAGAGGCCATCCCCAGGATCACAATTCACCTGTGATTTGCCATCTTAAAGCCTCAGGTGCTCAGTGAACTTGGCCTTAGTAGAGATACCTTTGACTGAGCCCATGTAGAAGTCAGCCTTGCCCAGAGCCATGGCGATGCCTGGCAGGCTCAAAAAAGCTGAGGTATTCTGTACTCCCAGGTTACTCTGAGGGGTTATATTGGCCCATGATTTTGCCATGTGACCAGAGATTTACTAATCATATTGAAGCATCAGCATCACCAGCATTTAGTATGTGCTTACTGTGTACAGGTTACTGTCATCTCTGAATGAATTTTACTCTGCTATCAGAAGATGTAGATTTACAGAATGTGTTTCTCGCTTTAAGTCACTAGCCATTCTTATGAGTGTGTGTTCATGGTGCAAAATAATGGGCTTCCTTATGACATTTCATGCATGTCTATCATGATCACACTCATTGCTGCCATTATCCACTCTGCTCCCCACCCCTCTCCTGATGATCTCCCTCTAAAAACCTCCCTTCTGCTTTCAAGTTTTCTTTCCATTCTAGATTCTGCCTGTGAGATAAATCATGTCATATTTGATTTTCTGAGTCTGGCTTATTTCACTTGACATGATGATCTGTAGTGCCATGCATTTTCCTACAAAGGACATCATTATGATCTTCCTTGTGGCTCAGGAAACCTCTGCTGTGTAGAATATGCAGCACTTTCTATGTCCATTTGTTCGATGATAAACACCTAGGCAAGCCACCAGCCATTACGCTCATCATTCTGTTAGTCATTGCTAGAAGCTGCCAATCATCTCGGCCTCTGAATTATAGTTAATCAATGGTTTTCTTAGAAACAACGAAGGGGGATATTGGGTTGCTAATAGAGATGAGGTCACATTTGGCTCTGTAAACCTTGCTGGGCCATGGTCATAAACCTTCCACCCCTTCCAGGGACCCCACTCCATGGTTATGCTACAGCTTCCTGCCTTAACTGCTGACCTGTGACTGAGTGTCCTCGAGTAGATGTGACCATGGGTTTTGACATCATCAACGAAGACCCTCAAAGCTACATGTGTGGGAAACCTTTTGCCAACATGAGCTCCTAGGGTCACATTTGACAGACCTCCCACTCCTGACCCCAGTGCCTTGATGTAAGCTGAAAGGTCATTTCTGCCAACAGTGGACATGGAGCCACCCTGCATGTTCACATAAAGGGAAGGGTCAAGGCCATGACTGTGTGGCTTTGTCCTTAGGGCTACATGCCTTTCCTTGTGTTCTCAGTTGTCCACACTGGCAGCTATCAGCAGGGTGGGTGATTGTAAGGAGGCCATCCATGGCCCCTTCCCCTGCGAACCTGTGTTTCCTGTCAGGTCCTCTGAGTAGAAAGAACAGGATCCCTAGACTGACTAGGACACTGCCCCTCATGCCCATGGCCTTTTTTTTTGCGCTGATAGTCTGAGCTCCTTCAGTTCTTCCCCACTGGCCTGCTCCTTTCCCTCTATCCAGATTTCACCCATCTCCCTCTTTTGTGATGATCTGGGTCTCACTCCTTCCCTAAGGCGTTCCCTGTATCTTTGGAACAATGTAAAAGGCAGCAGAGGCAAAAGTCAATGCCTATCTCCAAGTGGAATCACAAGTCCCAGAGCTTCCTGCATGCACAGAGAACCAGGAATTAAAACACACATTCAGAACATCAGCGCTGAACCAGCCCCCAGGCTTCATTTGTACACATAGACCCTCTGTGCGGCATCCCTGTATCACAGTCTCAGGGCCCAAGGGGCCCCACCTGAGACATCGCCATCCAGCACGGAGGTTTCCTCAGAGGCCGCAGGAAGAAGAGGAAACTCACCTTTCACCTATCCACCGTCTATCTCAGTCTGCCATCCCAGTGTAATTAACAGGTGACTCCCATTCCCTGCTTTCACTGCCAAGCCTGATACCCAGGCAGGCTGCTTCAAGGAACATCGATCTACCTCCCAAAGCCAAATTCTTTTGTTCCAAATCACACGACAAATAGGAACCAACTATAGAATGCAGCTGAGCTTCAAGAAGCCTTCATTTTTCCTCTCTGTTTATAGAGTTCCTCCAGCCAGAGATTAAGTGATGTTTCCACATCTTACCTGGGAGCCTTGCTCCTGACTACTAATACATGTGTACCAGTAAACACATACACACAGGCAGGCGCGCGCGCGCGCGCGCGCGCGCGCACACACACACACACACATTCTCTGTCACATAAACAATCATAAGCTGAATAATGTATTCATGTACAGAGACATGGAGAATTCTATCAATCTATACACACACATATAAATTGCCATAAGCAGGACAATATATATGTGCATGTGTGTGCATGTGCTTCTCTCTCTGTCTCTCTTTCTCTCTCTGTCTCTGTCTCTCTCAGTCTCTGTGTCTCCCTGTGTCTCTGTCTCTCTGTCTCTCTCTCTGTCTCTCTCTCTCTCTGTCTCTCTCTCTCTCTGTCTCTCTCTCTCTCTCTGTCTCTCTCTCTCTCAGAGCTATATGCCAGAGTGTCTCATTGTGTCACAGTTTTATTTAAGACTGGATCAGGTCAGAATAAGTCCCATTTCTCACAGAGTGTTCATGAGGCTGAAGAAACCAGCCCAAGCCATCTGTGTTCCCCAGCTCCTCTGAAAACAAAAACTAAAACTCAGGTGGGCAGTTGTTCTCCAGCCAGTTCATTAATAGGTCCAGTCAGGCAGGTGGCTGTCCCAGGCAAAGGGAATTACACACTAGAGAAGTCAGCATTCCCCTTTGTAACTTAGTATGCAGAGAGGGTGGTTTGCCAGTTTCAGCCATTTTTATGAAAGTTGGAAATCTCAGCGGGTCCAAGTCTCTGGCAGGATGTATGGCAGGGGCAGGGGCCATCCATAAGTGGCTTCTGAAGTCTCTTTGTGGCACAGGTGGCTCTTCTGTCCAGCATGGTACCCAGTTGCTAGTCTGCTAAGCCATTATGCAAGTCTTCATAAAGCCTTTTTTTTTCAGTGTTAAATTTTAATAACTTGGGTTATCGGCAGGATAGGAACAATATCTAAGTGGCATTTTAAAACAAATCTATTAAATTTTAGGGTAACTGCATTACAGGGCTGGAAATATCATCATTTGGATCCTGCGAGGTGGGGGGGGGCAACTGTATGAGAGGGGGAATATTGCATGCTTTGGAAAACACAATCTAAGCTAATATCATGGCTGAGAAGGAGATTCTCTGCTCATTACCAGGGAGATTGTTTTTATCTTACCTATAACTAAAGTTATTAAAGTTTGAGAACTATAAAACGCTTAATGAGAAACTGCAGGATAAGTGATAACCACTCACTCCTAGACCAGTGTTTGTTGATGATTAACTCTGGGTCTCTTTTGGAAGACAGTGAGCCTCCAAGGTTTCAGGGTGCCCCACTCATGAGAGTACAAAGACTAAATGGTGAAAGCCAGCAGTTAAAGATGAACTGGGTAGCTATGGAAACTACCATGCTATCCCAGTGGGGGAGGAGGAGGGTCTGGTCTGACTCTGGAATGCTCCCACCCTTATTTAGTCCATAGGCTCATGTATCTGAACAGTTGGTGCCCAGCCAGAAGCAGTGCTCTGGGAGACTGTGGGACTTCTGGCTGAAGGTGGTTCAGCCTGGCCTTGCTAGGTCCAGACTCTGCTTCCTGGTCTACCAAACAAGCCAGGATTCAAGGTCCCACTTCCCTGGACAGAGCCATATCAGTCTCCACACCAGCAGTTATCAACCTGTTGGGTAAGACCTTTTGGGGGTCGAATGACCCTTTCACAGGGGTCACCTAAGACCATTGGAAAACACAGATATTTACATTATGATTCCTAACAGTAGTAAAATTATAGTTATGAAGTAGCAATGAAATAATTTCATGGTTGGGGGTCAGCACAAGATGAGGAACTGTATTGAAGGGTCACAGCATCAGGAAGGTTGTAAACCACTGCTCTACATCTTCTCTGCCAAAGTGGTTCTCTGAATGGTCCTCTAAAGGAAATCTCCACCCTATTTCGTGGCTTTTGGCAGAGAAACTCTGATTTCTGCCATGCACTCCACACAGTGAATGCTCTGATGGGGTCAGAGAAGATGGACACAAAATGAGAGAAGCTGTGGGGGGCACACTGAAGCTGGAGCATGCTGCCAGCCGCGGAGAGACCACATCTCAGCTACCCAGCTATTGGGTCCTAACTATGTCAACTGAGGATATACACCAATACAACTAGGTCAACTCTTGTTTTATAGACCAATGGCAGAGTTGCTAGCCGAGTCGATCTGAATGAGGAATTAGGTTTCTGTTTCACAGGACTGTGAACTGTGTGGGCGACAGAACCCATACCATCTATTGAGTTCCATCCTGTTCTACTAAGTGTCCATAGTCATTCTGGATATCCACTTGACAGAACTGTCTGGATGTTGCTATAGACCAGCCATTAGAAGCATTCAAGAAATCTGGATGTCCAAGGACAATCCTTAGAGAGTCTACTCTCATTAGTTCAGAGTGAAGCCAAGACATCATGTTTTCACACTTCCTGAAGCTGAACCAAGGCAGAACACAGTGAGTTTGGAGCCACATTCTCAACCTGGCCTCCACCTAGGGGAGCTTTAAAAGTTCTGACACCTGAGACCTAACTGCAAGGATTCTGCTACAATTTTTCTAGTGTGTGATCTGACTACAGCAATCATGATGCTCAAAATGTGTGTCAAATTTGCACCTGAGGGCGAGACTCCTCCCAGCTTCAGAGGGTGGTCTTGATAAACCTGTAGGTCCTGTAGTTACAGAGGGAGATGAGCTAGTTGGGAGAGATCACCTGTATTGTGAGGGTCTCTTATCTGTGTCTCTCAGGGGGGTCTCAGAGAAAGGAATGCTGACCTGCCATGCTCTTGGGAAGTCTGAGAATATGGAGGCCTCTTATCCACTGCTATGGGGTCTCCCAAAGTTCCAAAGTGGAGAAATGGAGCAGTTCGGAGCTTTCTAAATTCCCAGGAGACAAAGGAAGTTCAAGGGATCTGATGAGAACCTGGCCATGGATGGAAGAGAACCTGGTAGAGTGAGTTGGGACCAGGAGTTCAAGGTCTGGTCTGGAATTCCAGGTGGAGAGAACTAGCTATTATTTTCTAAGCTATGAACAATCTTTGAGTGATTTGAGGAACAGGTGGGCCATGTCTGGGGTGGATGGGATTAGGAACATTAACTTGTAGTGGCGTCATTTGAAGAGAAGGTAGAATGGAGAGACTCCAGCTAAGCACAGCTCTGTTAAGTCAAGAGAGGCATTTCTCATCTTTTTCTTACAAAGACTAAAAACAAACATTCAGGATGTTTCAGAATCTGTACTTTTCTCCCAGGTCTCACGTTCTGTGAAGGGTGAAATTCTTCTCAAAGGGATCACAAACCCCAGTGTGAAACTGGTTTTGTAACAGTGTGAGTCTGAAAAGGTCTTGGTGAGCAGTGGGTAGAAGGTATTGTCAATTATAAAATAGCATCATCCAGAAAGTACATCTCTCTCTCTGTGTGGTTTTTTTATATAATTTTTTTATTTAAAAAATCTATCCTTTTACATACCAACCTGTTACCCCTCCCTCCTCTTCTTCCACTTCCCCCCACCTCCCCCCATCTGTAGTAGATAGCTGTTCCAGCGTTGACCTGGAAGTACTACCCCCATTGAGGCTTCGGTAACTGTCACACCTACAAGGCAGGGCGGAGACAGGAGCCCCTAATACCTGAGATCTGGATGTGCTGGCTCTCTTGGTTCCTGGATCCTGGACACTGGACTTAGCAGAGTTTTCCAGAGAACACCGCTGGACTGTGCTACACCTTTCCCGGACCCTGTAAACTATCCCTTTACTTGTAAGTTACCCCACAAAATAAACCTCCCTTTTAACTATGTGGAGTTGCCTTAATAATACAACCAGTACCCATCCCACCCCCATCCACTCCCTATAGAGGCTAAGGCCTCCCTTGGAAAGTCAACACAGGCTGTCATACCATGTTGGGGACACACCTAGCCCCCCCCCCCCCCCCCCCGCCCCTGGCTCACAGCTGAGTAAGGCATCACACCATAGGGACTGGAGTCTAAAAAGCCAGTTCATACACTGGGTAAGTCCTGGTCCCATTGCCAGGGGACCCAGAAACACATCAAGCCACTCTGCGTGGTTTTTGAACTTTAACTTAGTGGATATGCACTGGGCTCTCAGATGATAATTGTCTTGAAGACCTCTCCTAGTGTTGGAGAGGAAGAACTATGTGCCTACTCTTTGGTCTCATGTATCTGGCTTTATCTGCCCAAAGAGACCATACATAGCTGCAGCAGGGAACAGGAGAGGCTTGGTAGCAAATACCTTCCCTTACGTAGATGGCTGTGGTTGGGCAAAGTATCAGCCAGCTCAGGATGACCCCTATATCCCTCTACTAGGCAAAACCCACATATCTTCACTAGCCATTACTGACCCCATAGGCCCCTCTCTATTCTGTCATAAGCTTGCAAATATCCACAACACCAAGTCTGAGCTAGGAGTTGAGGAGGGAGATGACTTTATTAGCAGATCACGGAAGACTGACCCTCGTCACTTTCCTTCCGTTATGTAAGAATGCTGTACAAATCATTAGGTAAAAATTTGAAGTAGCTCTTCCTTCAATTAAACATGATGATGGAGGCAAAGCCTGGCTCGGTGTGCAGATTTTCCAGGAGAGTCTCCTCGCTGCAGAATGGAATGCCCATTAGCTTTCCGCCAAAATAGAGGTCACCAGACAAGAGCCTCCCCATTCAACTCTTACTACCTTGAACATGTAGTGTAATCAGGCAAGATGTGTCACACTCAGGAAACCAATGGTGCAATTATATCGAATATTCCCTACTCTCTCAAGGTGCTCGAAATGTCAAAGAGCTCAGGACCCGACTTAGGGGAGGAGATGAAGGATGGATGTCTGAGGCCAGAGGCCAAGGGTTCCTGCTCATGGAGTTTATTCTTCCTACTCCTGATTTATGGAAGAGATAGGCATACTAGCACCTCCTCTGAGACACCCTGAGAATCAGAAAATTCCTCTGGGTAGGGTACACTGCAAAGGTCATGTAGAGTGTGAACTGAGCTACATACACTCAGCTGTGCAAGTCAGCAACCCTCTTCATTAGTCCATAAAAATACAATATCTAATTTGAATTTTCATTTTCTTGTACAAAAATTAAAATCAGATAATTTGGTAGTCTTGCTTGGGATTGGTCTTAGTTCCAAGCAATTGTGCCTCTATATGGAGGCAAATGCCTGAATGAAGACAGAAGAGATCATTCCTGATCCTTACACCATGCTGGCATTTACCTACCACAAATGGGCTGACTTGCAATCCATCTACAAGCCATAGCACACAGCACATAGGCCATCTTGACAGGAAATAGAACCTGAGGTAGACAGAGAAGTGAGTCTCTCAGGAAGAAGAATACACAAAAGGCCATATTATGAAGCACCTTTTTATATTTACTTATTGTATGGGGGAGGCAATGTATGCACCCAAAAATACAAGTGCTGGGGTTCATGTGTGGCGGCAGTCGGTAGACATCTTTGAAGAGTCAGTTCTCTGCCTCTACCATGTAGGTTTTAGAAATTAAACTCATGTCATAAGCAGTTTATCACTCAGGCAACTTCCATGGGAAGCAGGCAACATGGAAGACTATAGATCTGAGAGACAGGAGGAGGTGGAGAGGTTGACTTATAGAGCTTCAGTCCAGCCATGCCTGAGGCCCTCCAGTTATGTGAATTGGTTGTTTCCTTTTCCTATTTCAGCTGGTTTGAGCTCGAGTTCTGCCTCATGCAACCAGAAAATATCTGAGTGGAATTCTGTGAATCTAAAAGGGAAAACAAGTATCATTTCAACCTAGGAGACTGAAGAGCAGGGTAGGTCTAGAAGTGGTTGGGGATGGCATTTACGCAATTTCAAGGACAATGCAGTATTACTGATTCAATAACCCCAGGACCTCCATGGGCCCCTGAAGATTGCAGCTATGAAACATAAGCTTCCATTGTCTCCAGGGAATCTGGCGGCCCAAGCCAATCTGGCCTCTAGTTTCTCAGGATGCCATTGGTTAAAATCAATCTGTATGTCTCAGTTTCATCACCAAAAGTAAGAAGATTGGTTTAAGCTAAATCTCATCCAGTAGAAAAATATTCCAGGTACCTATAGCTTCTGTTCAAGTAAGAACACTGCCTTAACTTAGGTTGTTTTTTTTTCTTTTTTGGGAATTTCATTATGAGTACTATATTCACATAATTCCCACTCCCATCTCCCTGCTCCAACTCTTCCCATGTTCTCCCAACTCCTTCTCAAATTCATGATCTCCTCACTACTGTTTATTAATTTGTGTGTGATTGTATGTGTGTGCTTGTATGTGGGTGTGTGAATTTTGATGTGGTTCTTCTTCAATTAAACATGACCATGGAGGCAAAGCCTAGTTTGGTGTACTGTGTGCTAGGTTGACTGATCAACTGGACAATAGAGAAACACACACACACACACACACACACACACACACACACACACACACACTGTAGTGTCCATTTACTGTTGCTCAGGTGTATATATGTTTAGGGCTGACTGATTGGGATTATATAACTTACCAGGGAGTGAATCCCTGAAGAAGACTGATTCTCCTTCTCTCAGCAGCTGCCGATTGCCCTTTTCTCTTCAGCTAGAGGTGGGCCTTGTAAGACTTTCATCAGTTGAAATTAGGGATTTTTTGGTGTCTGTTTGAATGAAACTCTCTTTGTCTGACCAGGACTTGCTCGGATATTGGCACGATGTTGTACCTCCGTGCTGTAGGCCTTCCTGCTGGTCAGTTAATACTGGCCCAAGCCTGGAGCTCCTAGGCTTTCCTGCTTCTGCCATCTTGGTAGTTGTAGGGCCACTGAGCAAGAGGAAGCTGGTATAGAGAGACACGTGCCCTGTGCAGCTATTTGCTCTCTTAGGAAAAGCTTCTGCTCTGGCTGGCTGGGCAGAGAAGCTTTCCTAAAGAATGTTTTCCTACAAAATTTCTAAAATGCTGAAAATACAATAAGATGAACAGCCCCTGGAGGCTACGGCTTAAATATTTTATCTTCTCAGATATCAGTTACACGGCACTTTCCTCCAAGGATCTCAAGTCTTTTAAATATAGCATCTAATTAATCCTCCTGCCATCGATGGATGGCATAGCATCATTACCCTGATTTCACAGGTGAGGACACAGAAGCTCCAGAATGGTGTCCAGAGGCACCCGAAGCCCAGTGACAGTCAATGGAGACCCGAGTCACACTGCTGGTGGCTGACCCAACAGGGACATCGCAAGAGCAACCCACTTGGAAGCTACTAGCACTGCTGCTCATATCCCAGAGTGTGATGCTTTGAGAGGGCTAGGGACATCTCTGCCTCCTGTGCACAAACGAAGAAGCAACAGATCCCACATCCAGTTGCCACATAGCTAAGGCATTACCTGGTCCCTGCATCTTTACAAACAGGCAATAATTTGGAAAATGTACTCTTTTATTAATACAATTACTCAGAAACAAATGCTGTTTTCTCCTAAATAACTAGATGACATTGCAGACCCAGTTCAGGCCCTGCTACATCTTCTCCATGAGCAGGCTTTGACTACACAGGATGTTTTCCTCCCAGCCTGGGATGAATTTGTCCTCATTCTCACATCATAGAGGCAGACACTGAGCCTGAAGATCCCATTGTATCTGTTCAACTTGGGAAGGGAACAGCAGGGTCAGGATTCTGCCCTCAGCCACTTCTCAGCTGTGGCCATCACTCACTTTTCAAACCATTTTGATGCTTTAGATGCCACATTCAAAAATGCAGCTGTCACCGCTGGCTAAGCATGAGAGAGGCCCGGGAGAGAGACGCTTCTGTTCTATCAAAACCTTCTCCTTTGCGTGTGGGGGTTGAACATGGGTCTCAGAAAGGAGAAGAAAAAATATTTCTTAGAGTAAGGCAACACTCTAGTTGTCCAAACTCAAAACCACTCAGTTCTGACTCTGTTGCCCTCAACTCCCCCCTAAATATAGGAGTGAGGGGAAAGTCCCAGGAGTGTGACAAAACTTCAGACCCAAGAGACTCTCATTCAGACATAGAGCTTAGAGCTTCCAGAAGGGGGAAGAGATTGAAAAGGAGAAAGGAGTCAAGGGAAAGAAAGGAAGAGGGAAAGGGGGAACAGGGAAAGAGACAAATGTTAAGACAGGGAGGTGTATTGAAGATAGAGATATAGGGAGGTGGTGGGATATAGGGAGGTGACAGATAATGAAGAAAAGCAATAGGTACCTAAAAATAGATGACATGTGGACCAAAGCATCTGGTCAGATGATTGACAGAAGATAAATAGATGAGACATGATAGATGGGTGGTGAATAGATGATAGAAGATATAGAAGTAAATTAGTGATGGATACATAAATGAAATAGATAAACAGATGATAGAGATAGATAGATAGACAGATGATAGATAGATAGATAGATAGATAGATAGATAGATAGATAGATAGAAGATAGATAGATGGAAGACAGAAGACAGACTGTGGAAAAGCAGATGTACACAGAGTGGGAATAACAAAGTAATACAAAAGGCATCATGCCATGGGAAGAAGAAACAAAGAAAGAAACAAGAAAAGAGATTGAGAAAAAGAAGGAAGCAGATGGAAGTACCAGCCTAGAGATGGGAGCCTCTGACCCAAGTTGTAAAATGACAAGGATTGAGTGAGCAGTCTCTAATACAGATAATATTGTCTGTGTAGTCTATAAATATAAAATTAAATGCTGACCTCTCTGGTCCATGTCAAAAGTCCAAGCCAGTGTCAGCACATATTGTTTTTATTTGTTTCAAGAGAAAATAGATCAACAGCATTAACCTCCCAATGAAGAGAGAATTGAATGAATTAAAAAGCAGAACCATAAATCGTGCCGCTTTTATTGGCACCGTGATAAACATGCCCCAGGCTTCACAGGGAGTGGGGTCTGGGATATTTTCAATACCCTGAAACAGCCTCTTCGCCACCAAGAAAGGCAAAGAGATATTAATTCCCCAACAAGAAAGGAAAAGAGACATTAAGACTCAGGCCCCACTCACCCACATCTCCTCCCCCTATCTGTCTCCATATGACACAGCAGTGGCACACTCTTCCAGAAATATTGAGAAGGAAACTGGACAGAAGTAATTTGGAGAGGCTCTGGGGGACATAGGGTGCCAGGAGCCAGCTTCTGCAATGCTGGAGCAGAAGAGAATGGATGCGGGAGATAGACACCAGCCTGAATTTCCAGGGCACAAGTCAGGCTGTGTGGCCAACATGTCCAGATCATGCCTGGCCTGTGCCATCACCCTGTCCCTTGCTTGCTCTCTGGGATCCAGCTGTCCTGGGTATGGGAAGTTCCACTTGCCAAGGAAGGAAAGGACAAGGGGTCCAGCCCCGGATCCATAGCCTAACCAGGCAGCTGCTTACTTAAACGGTATTCCCGTGTCTCGTTATCACCCATGGTGATTTTGAGCACCTCTTGCTTATGATGGCAGAGTTTGTCTAGCACTCACAGAAAAGGAGAGTCACCCAAGAGGTCAGAGGAGAAGTCTCACGACTTGGAGCCTTCTCCACACCCAGATCACATTCTCTAGTTCTAACTTTCCCTTTCAGAACTTTTGTTCTGAAAGGCAGGCTGAGTGGAGACTGAATGAATTCTTTACAACCTTTGCTAGGTTTTCCCATGAAATAATGGAAGGGAGGAGGATTTTATATGAGAAAGAATGCCAAAAGGAGATATGCATCAGACTAAGAAAAACCTACATTTATCAACAAATGCTATATATTTGTAAGCCAGTGGCAAGCAGATTGACTACATCATTAAAACTCAAAAATAATTACCCCTTGGAACAGATTTACAAAGCAGTAAAGATTCTTCAACTATTAAAATATTTTCAATAGTTATTTCTCAAAGCTGTTTCATGCTGTGCAATCCCTCCTATAGCCATTATCGTCATTCCAGGTTTGTGTCTAACTGGGGTAAGGATTCATCATGGTGACCATATAGTTGGCTAGACTCACACACTTGATTTTCTAAGCAGTTAAGGTAACATGAACTCCCCCACCCAGTACTAGGGCATGTTCAGGTTAGTCAAGAGCTCTACCACTGAACTACACTCCCAGCCCTCAGTTAGGTAAGCTTAATTAGTTCAGAGAGATTTTGTCTTGGTCCTACGAGTGCATGTAAATTTGCTTTGGCATGACTTGCTGTGATCTCCCATCTTAAGATATTTTTTACATGATTAAAAACAGAGGTTGGGGCAAGGCTCAGCAGTAAAACTCTTGACTGAAATCCACCAGTGTGGCTCGGAGATTGAGCGCTTGCTTGGAATCTACCAAGGAGAGACTGGGAACGTGGCTCAGTGGGTGAACACATGCCTGGTTCGCCAGTGAGGGTTTTGAGGTGTGGTTCACGTGCCTATTATGTCCAGTGCCTGCAGTTCTATCCCTGAAGCCTGATTAACGACAACAATAATAGTTGACAGCATACTTGATTCTTATGCCACATATATTCTTCTAAGTGGTTTGTCCCACTTCAGTATGCTTCATTCCCATAACTTCCAGGACGGCAAAGTATTTATCCTTCTATTTATCTCTCTGTGTCTCATCTGTGTTTGTCTTTCCTAGGTCCTGCCTGACAGCTCCCCAGGCCTCACATCGTATTATCATAAAGGCTTCATTTGCCTTCACAGTTCATATTTGGTACATATTGCTCAGGTCTACTCTGTCCAAGGCTACATCATGTGACTTAGAAGAGGACTAAGGAGAGATTGAGTGACTTTAGCTCCTGGCTCATTATGAAGTCTCCAACCTCATGCTGTGTAGTGTTTGAATGTCTGTGGTGAGTGGGCTTTTCTTGAGTCTCACAAGTATGTTAGGATGTGAAGTCCAGACCAGGGTGTCCCCTGTACCCATTTGATCTCCGTCCTCCGAGGCTGTATTAGCCTTCTCAGTATTTCTCTATGGGGAAAATAAATCTGCCTCTGCAGACCCCTTGCTCAACTGCATCCCACTATATGGACAGTGTTGTGTGTGCTTCTGCACATAATTGTGTCTCTCTTTTTGACCAGTTCTATCAGTTTCCTCTGCTGCCTCCCTGCCTCAAGCCACAAGATAAGGTGGAGCAATTCACCATTCTATAGAATTCTTTTCTCTCAGCCTCCAACATCCCTCTTCAGCCCAGATGGAGATGTATTCATGAGAATGGACTCACCTACATGTCCATGAGTGTCTCCATCAGTGTTTCAGTCTTTCCCAGGCTCCTTTGGTTTTCAGCATGTATGAAGTGTCTCAGCCACTACTGAGTCATGGAGCCAGATCCCAGAACTAGTGGGATGTTCACTTTAGTATCACCACAAACAGAAAGAAGTACAAACCTGCATTGTGGGTAATCCTATTTCTCTCTTTCTACTTGCCTGGTAGTGATGTTTCAAACAGCTTAGCTTGTTTGTGGTTAATAGGCCAGCATATATCATCCACTACGTCTGGGGCTGCAGAGGCAGGTTGGTTGTTCCCTGCTACATCTATTTGTTGCTGTATATTGTTTGAATATGTTGAATATGTTGTTGTTGTATATTGTTTAAATAATAATCTACTCCAAAGACTCATGTGTCAAAGACTTCTGTCCTGCCGCTGTTACAGAACGGGAACTGGATCATAAGAGTATTAGATTCAGCAATGGATTAATTTATGGATGAGTTCAGGACCAAGTGGAGGCAAGGGCTAGATAAAGGACCACCTTTGAGACAAGATCTGCCCATCCCTGCCCTCTGCTTCCTGGCTCCCACCAGATGAACTGTGCCTCCTCATTCCCTCTCCACCATGATGCTCTGTCTTGCCTTAGGTCCAAATGGATCTAGGTGACCCCGGACTGGAAATAAGGGACCCTGAGCCAATATAAACTGTCCCCCTTTTGAAGTCATCCTTGGAAGGTTACACGGCTGTGGACATCTGACTCACAGGCTGAGGGATGGGGGAGATACCCTGCTTCTCTGAGTTCATTCATCTATTCTAAAAAGTGAAGGTGTCTGGGTACCAAGTTCAAGGCCTGAAGTGCCCATGAGAAACTCCTGATAGAGTGGAATACACATGGCAAGATGCAGTTGGTCTTCAGCTGTGTTGGGTCTCTTGTGACAGGCTGGCCGCACAAACTCTGATGACTTGCAGTTCTCATGCACCCAGGGTCTATGCTTGGAGACCACCTCTGGCCCAGGTGCTGTGGAATCGGGAGCTCCTGGGGCTGCCCATCTCAACAGAACCTGGGTGAACTCAGTTACGGCTGACTGAGGTCTAACAGGTGCACAGCTTTCCTGATATGCTGAGCTCTAGGCATGCTCTGAGGCATACGGCACATTTCCCATGCCTGAGCAGAGGTGCATCTTTGGGTCCACACTGTGGATACTCTGCCTAAGCTCACCTTGGGACCCAGTATTATGATCCATTAGGAAGTGGGCCACTCAGTGAGGGCTTAGAAATATATATCCAAAACACAGGCAATAGAATAAAAGCCCCCAAGTCCACAAGAAGCCATCTTTACTTCATCCCTGCTAAGAGAGGTAGACACCAGCCCTGCTCATTTCCCGGTTTCTTGGGAAAAGACATTTCAAATTCAGAGAAGCTGCCACCCAGCTCACCACCATCATGTTGGCCTCAAATTATCACAATTAGGATTTGTTTGTCAGGCAAAGGGAGTCATTTTCTTTGTGTATGTGTATGCTCTTGTGTGTGTGTGTGTGTCTGTCTGTCTGTCTGTCTGTCTGTCTGTGTCTCTGTCTCTGTGTAGCTGTTGCTGTATGTTGGATATTGGAAAGCATTTCAGGAAAGGGAGTGGAGCACAGTGGTGCACACCCACAGCAGTTCTAGTACTAGAGAAGCTAAGGCAGGAGAATTGCCAATTTGAAGACATCCTAGGTTACATAAAAAAAAGATCAGGAAGGAGCCTATATGGACTATTTAACATTGCAGGCAGCCAATGCCTTGCATTTCTTTGTATAGAAGATTTTCTTAGCAAGAGGCAGAAGTCTTGTGTAGACCCTGTGGATGGATTGGTTACTTGACAATAATGAGGTTAATTAACTCAGGTGGTGTAGACACTCTAGCTGGATAATTCAGGATGAAAAGATGGGTTTTGGCATGTGTGAGAAATAAAAGTATTAATCTCCTTCATCATTCGCTTTTATATAGAACTTTTATTAACATGTGCTAGAGGAGGCATAAGAGATAAAACATCCTCATGCCAGCCACTTTCTCTGGAAGATTGGCAGGGGGCTGGCCCGGAGATCTGCAGAGAATCGTGTTGACTTATTACCTGCCATTAGGAGGGAGTGTTCATTTCTCATTTGTCTGGATAGAAAAGCTTCCTCCATAATATTGAGAGCTAATAGCCCCACAAAGAGTATAGTTTGGGTTCCTAAATTACCAGGGTTGGCTGTGTCCCAATTCTGAATACACCCTGCCTTTGCATTTCTCATTTCTCACTTCTCATGTGAGCACCAGAGAGGCTAACCCCGGATAAGATCTCCCAGAGGACCAAAGAGAAAGCAGCCAAACATCTTTGTCTTGGATGGATATCACAGACCCCTCAGCTAGGTCTGTTTGGCTGGATTCTCAGGCTTGACAAGGCTTGACATGATGTGAATTCAACCTAATGGTTGCACCCTCATTTCTAGGATATTTCTTATTCTTTCACAACTCAACAAAAGGCTGCATGTCCCCCAAACAAAAGGACTCACTCATGTTGATACATACACAAACACACACACACACACACACACACACACACACACACACACACACACACAAACACTCCCCACCCTGAAGTGCTTGGCTGTAGGAACGTTTGTGTTGTCCCATTAGACAATATCTTCCTGGTTGTGTGGGCAATTCACAACCCAGGAGACCAAGTTCCAAAGACTGGCAAGAGGTGATGGGTTCATTTATTGCTCAAGTCTTGCTGAATCAACCCTTTCACCTCCCTCAGAGGATGAGGGCCATCACTGCAACTGATACTCATATGTAGAAATAAACTCTGAATATAAAATCTGCATCTATGACATAAACTATGATCTCATCTGATCCCCCACTAAAGAGAAAATAGCTAGAGGTATTGGAGTAATATTCCCTGTAGGTGATCAATTGTCACTTGTGATCGAACCGGGTCTGCATGGCTCAGTCCAGGAAGTCTGACCATGACAATCATCACTTCCTAAACATGCCTCATTCCCAAGTATGGGTGTGGGTTCTGTATGCTCTCTGATGACAAAGTAGAGGCCCAGGGATTGTACCACCAATTTAAATCCTCACTGACACTCTCAGTGTTCTCAAAGTGGTGCATATAGCCAAAGCAACAAAGACAGAGAGAAAATAAGGAAAGAAAGGTAGGTCAAGACAAGATTTGTAAATTTTTATAAAAATAATGATCCATGAATCTCAAAGGGGTTTTCATTTTTTAGAATTTTTATAAATGAGGACTGTATTCACGTAATTTCCAGCCCCCTCCCCATTTCAACGTCTCGTGTGCTCTTGTGTCCCCCTTGGGCCCTCTCAAGTTCACCACCTCATCTTCCTTAGTTATTGTTTGACACACATGCATGCACATGTGCACACACAACACTGAGTCATTTAGTGTCACTTATTTGTACAAGGTTTAGAGCTGACACCTGGGGTTGGATAATCTAGTGGGAGCCTTGTCCCTGGAACAGACTTTCCCCATCTTTCAGTAGTCATTGATTTCCTGTAGTTCTTCATCTAAGGTGGGGACTTATAACTTTTCCCACATCCCCATTGGCGTGTTGACTGGTATTGTCATTATGCAATTTTTCTTAGGCAGCCATATTGTTGAGATTTCATAGATGCTGCTTCCCTGTCAAGATGGAAGAAGCTATTTTGCAGCAGTCTGACTCTTACAATCAACCTCTCTCTCCTTTCCTACCTCTCCTCCCCAGTTTTTCCTGAGCCCTGGGTGTTGGATAAAATATTTACTTTTATAGAATGCATTTTTTAGTCTCTGAAATTCATATATGTATATGATGATTTTTTGTCATATCCATCCTCCTCACTGCCCCTTCTCTTCTCTCTCCTCTTTCTCCTCTCCCTCCTCCTCTCCTTCCTTACCCTCCTCACAAATTCCCTCCCTCCATTCTCCTCACTACTTCATGTCGTCTTTTATAACCCACTGAGTCCAATTAGTGTTATCAGATGTGCACCGAGATAAGGTCATTCACTGAACTGTGTGGCCTGGAGAAAACTGTGGGCCCCTCCCTTGTCCATTCTGGAATGCTGACTGGCTTGTTCTGGTGCAGGTCTTGTGCAGGTAACCATTCATAGCTTCTGGGAGTTTGTACATTTTCATCAGACAATATCTTCAACACAAACATTGCAACTCAGTGTGACTGTGAACACATGTTCATAGCATTGCGGGTAATGTAGGCTAGAAAAGAGATACTCCAGATCTGTGCTGCTGCTGCTGCTGCTGATGCTGCTGCTGCTGCTGCTGCTGCTGCAGACTCTGTATGCAATGTATACAGTCAAGTAGAAGGTGGGCTGGACCTCCTTGTGTGTCTGGCTTGATTCCACTCAGAGTCAGTTCTGTCTCCCCTCAATCCAAGACTTGTATATTTTCTGTCATTTCAGAATACTATGGGAGCTAATATCCATTGGACATGTGTATGCCTGGTACCATACCTAGGGAGGGGAAGTGTTTTTATATGAATGCAGTGTGACCACTGATACACTTAGCAGCAGTTCCCATGGTCCAGCATAAGTGGGGGAGTACTTGTGGAGGGCTCTGACCTGGGTCACTGCTCTTTATGCTCAGGAAAGCGACAGCAAAAAGGATTTATTTGGCTTGTACATCACACTTACAGGCCAATGCTGAGTAAATTCATGACAGGAATTTAAGGTAGGAACCTGGAAGCTGGAGCAGAAGCAGATATCAACAGCCTTCTTTGTAAAATGAAGTCACTAATACCTACTTCTCTAGCCTTCTGTGATCTTGATATTTGCAAAGAGCTCAGAGTAGAGCCTGCCAATCACTGCACCCAGTTTATGGCAGCTGCCTCTTTTTATTAGAGTAAGCTGGAGGCTGTACTACATCTTCAGGAGTCACCACAGATTTTTGGCCTACAGGAACCTCCCCAGGACCAAGACTACAATGTTCCTTCTGTGTCTGCACTGCTCCTCTGAGAATTTCTGGAGCATTCTAATGAAGCATGAGGACCAGATATGAACCAGCACTGGAGACCCCAGGAATCCAAGAAGTCTGGGCAGTCACAAAGGCACTATGACATGGCTGAAGGAGCAACAGAGCAGGGTGGACTGCAGCCCTGGCAGACTGCCCACTCTGACTCCAGTCTTTAGGGTGACCTGGCCATGCCTTCTTCCTTGGTTGTTAACTTGGCACACCTAGGAAAGGGAACCGGAGGAATTGCCTGCATCAGACTGCTCTGTGGGTGTATCTGTGGGGCATTTTCTTGATTATTAAACATTATAGGAGGGCCCCGCACATGGCAGGCAATACCATCTGCCGGTGGAGCTTGGATGTATAAGAAAACTAGTTGAATATGACACCAGGAGCAAGCCACACAGCAATTTTTGGATGATTTTTCCTGCCGGACTGAGAAATTGCACTCAAGTCTTTCTTCACCCTGTAGCATCAGTCTACATCTCTAGACTACTCCAAGATAGGGCAAATGTATCTGTCAGCTGCCACTGCATAACGAATTGCCCCACAAATGTGAAGGCTTACCTGTTGGACTGTCTACAAGCCAGGAACGTGGGCTGGGATTGGCAAAGCCATTCTGCACTATGCTAGACTCTTACTAGTGTCTACTCAACTGCAAGTCCATCAGAAGGGTGGCTGGCCTTAGAGGATGACCTCAACTGGGTCAGTGTCTTATTCGTCATTGTCTCTCATCCTTCAGTAGGTTGGCAGCCTTAGGCTTGTGGATAGGATATTCATAAGGTTCTAAAAGAAGCAAAGCAGGTTACTGCAAAGCTCTGGAGACCTGTGGTCAGAAATGCATTATTTTCTTCACTGCATTTTATTGGCAAGTACTGTGTGCAACTCTGATGTATGAGCTGGAGAGAGATACCACTTGTTTCTTTTTTTAAAAAAGACACTTTTATTAGTACTTTGAGAATTTCACACAGTGTACCTTGATCATATTTACCACTCCTACCCTAGTTCTTCCCAGATGCACCCCCTCTTTCCTACCTACCCAGCTCTGTGTCTTCTTTTTCCAACCCATCAAATCTAATTTGTGTTGCCCTTATATTCCTAAGTGTGGTTATCTACTAGAGAGATCAACCTATCAGCGTCCACACCCTTAAAGAAAACTTCCTGCATCTCTCTCCCCAGTAGCTGAAGGGCTGTTAGCGATTGAAAGATCCCCTTCTTAATGGAAAGAATGGCAGAGTCACAAGGAAAGAGATAAGAAAAAAAGAAAAAAAGCTTGGTATGGAGCTCAACTGGCAGAGTGCTTGTCTAGCATGCACAAGGCCTAGGAGTCCAGGCCTGGGAGTCCAGGGCCAGGATTGCATACATTGGGCAGGATGGCTCATTCCTGTAATTTCAGCGCTGGGGAGGTGGAGGTGAGAGGGTCAAAGAGTCATCTTTGGCTGTATAGCAAGGAAGTTGGAGACCCTGCACATTGTGCGCGTGCACGTGCGCGTGCACATGTGCGTGTGTGTACCTGACGAGTTATTGAAGAGTCCCTGTGAGCAGAGCTGGGCCTGCCTCCCTCCCGCCCCCACCTCCCCGCTCTGCCCCGCACCTTCCACCCGTGTTGTTGCACTCATCCTGTTGTTTCCCCAAAACATGAGAAAACCATTTTGCTCAGTTCCATTTTCCACTGACAGTTGAGAATACTTTTTACCCATTTATGGGTGCAAATTAACGAGATGACAGCAGACTGAAGCCAATGACAACCGCTAATCTGTAAGCAAAAACAAGGGATGAGGAGCCGAGAGCAGTGCAGCTGTTTTATTTTAATTGAGGAATGATTTTATGTTAGAAACACTCAATATTCACAGCAAATTAAAAATAATGAAGTGAATTGATACCAATGATATATTTTTTTTTGCTTACTATCCTTTGTAAGTCTATTTCTTCACACAAATTGACAGGTCTAATTGATACATACGCCATTATTCCTCATTAGTAGACTGAATAAAATAATTCTTGATTAAATTTATTGCAATTTACCAATCCAGCATAATGTTTGTAAGCTATAAAAGTCAATCAACAGGAAACCAGGGGGAAGCCAGCGACATTATTACATTTTATATAACACAGTGGCCTCCCTGCCCCATGGAAGAGAAGGCCAATTGAAGACTCCTCCAAGTAGACAGCAGGATGAGGAGGACAGCTGGAGATTGCCTTCCCCTGTGCAGCCGGCCTGGGCTCAAGCCATCCCTGCCCTCCTGGCTCATGGAAGCCATTAATAATTTCAGCTTCTAATGACCTTCAGAGGCCTGGAGCTAGCAAGGAACCTGGTACCTCCTCTGCCTCTTAGATGGATGTCATCAGGGAGGCTTCCTATAGACCTGTGATTGCAGCAACAACATGGCAGCCCTCTGGAGCTTGCCTAGCTCAGGCCACATGTCCTATAGATCCTATTCATGTCACAGAAACCACTGAGTCTTTTCTCCTTCTAGGAATAAGATCTGCATGGACTGTCTGTCTTCTCCGGCTCTCAGGTACCAGAGCTGGCAGCACAAATGCCATATCCAGCTCCATGGATATGGTCTATCTGATCTACTGGGATTTTACAAAATGTACAAATTAGTGTTATCATTCTTAAGGTGGATAATGCACAAAATACGTGGTCTCCAGGATTCTAGTCATCTAAGTCTTAGTTTTCAGGTTTTAGAAAGAGGTGTTTCTAGCCTCTGTGGACCATCTCCTCTTGGGTTCTGAATGGTGCCATCTCTGGGCACCTGAGTCACTGTGCCCTGTTGCCTTGCTCTCCGCTTTTCACTGTCTTATGTCACCCACTTGCCTCTCCTTTTAGCTAAGGTTTCTATTGCCGTGATTAAACACCTTGACCAAAGCAACCTGGAGAGGAAAGGCTCACATTTCTGCCTTGTAGTCCCTCACTGAAGGAAGTCAGGACAGGAACTCAAGCAGGGTGGGAACCTGCAGGCAGGAGCTGATGCAAAGTCCATGGAGGGGTGCTGCTTCCTGGCTTGCTTACGTGGCTTGTTCAGCCTGCTTTCTTATAGAATCTAGAACCACAAGCTTAGGGGTGGCACCACCCACAATGGGTTGGGCCCTTTCCCCCACTGATCACTAGTTAAGAAAATGCCTTACAGACAGATCTTGTAAATGCATATTCTCATTTGAGGTTCCCTCCCTTCAGTTAACTCTAGCTGTGTCAAGATGACATGACACTTCTGAAGGCATGGACAATGGGGATTTCTATGGAGATGATTTTTGAGCATCCTTAACTCTGTCCTTAGTGGTCTCCAAGATTCTGAAGATAACTGCACCATTAAAAAATATTGGGCTGGTGGACCTCATGCTTGTTCAAATATTCCTTCTGACTTCTCTCCTGGGCTGGAGGATGTCCCCGTCCTTCTACAATTTACCATCTTAGCTGCAAGCATATCACCCCCTGGAACCTCATCCACTCTCTGTTAAACACATCCCTTAAGGATCCCATTCTCCAGCACTTTGTCACCAGGCTGTGACTTAGAAGTAACCTCTTTTGTCCTAGTAAACACTGTGACCAAAAGCAACTTAGGGGAGGGTTGGGCTTATTTCAGTTTACAGGTTGTGAGTCCACCATTGAGAGAAGCCAGGGCAGAGCTCAAGGCAGGAGGAACCTGAAGGCAGGAACTGAAGCAGAGACCATGAAGGAGCATTCCTACCAGCTTGAACTCCAAGAGAGTTCTTTTACCACCGTTCAGGTGTGGCACTGTGCACAGTGGGTGGGGCTCCCCCACGGCAATCAATAAGTGAGAAGTTCCCCACAGACATGCTCATATGCAAGTCCAATGGAGGCAGTTCTTCAGCTGGGGTTCCCTCCTTTTCTTTCCTTCTAGTTTTTTGTTTTGTTTTATTCTCATTTGTTTTGAGATATGGTCTCTCTGTATAGACTTGGCTGGCCTGAAACTCTCTTTATAGACTAGGTTGGCCTTGAACTCATAGAGATCTGTCTCCCCAAGTGTACCAAGATGCCTATCCCTCAGGGGCCCTTCTAACCACATCTACAGAGCCAAGAGAGGCCCCTGAGGTATGACTAGTCCTGATGACTGAGTAAATGGTAAGGACCCTATAAGGACCTTCCCCCACCATCCCTGTTCACTCCTTACCCCCTCTCAGAAAAGAGTTCTTTCCTTAGACCCCACATCACTTGTGGGCTCTACACACACACACACACACACACACACACACACACACACACACACACACACCTTAGAAATAGCCCAACTTTCCAGGTGTGATAAGGCCTGCCTATAACCTAGGATTCTGGGAGGTTGAGGCGGAGAGATCATGAGTTTATGCCCAGCTTGCACCACTTAGTGATACTCTGTCTCAAAATAGTTTGAAAGGCAGATGGGAAAGGGGGTGAGTGTATTGGATAGTTTTATGTCAACTTGATAAAAGCTAGAGGCATCTGAGAGGAGGGAACCTCAATTAAGAAAATGTCTCCACAAGATGGGGTTGTAGCCAGCCTGTAAGTCATATTCTTAATTGGTAATTGAAGGGAGAGGCCCAAGCCCATTGTGAGTTGGTGAGCTGGGCTGGTGGTCCTCGGTGCTTAAGAAAGCAGGCTGAGCAAACCATGAGGAGTAAGCCAGTAAGCAGCACCCCCCATGACCTCTGCATTAGCTCCTGCCTCCATGTCCCTTCCTTATTTGAGTTCCTGTCCTGACTTCCTTCGATGATGAACAGTGATGTGGAAGTGTAAGCCAAATAAACCCTTTCCTCCCCCATTTGCTTTTTGGTTCTGGTGTTTCATCGCAGCAATAGAAACCAGGACTAAGACAGTGAGTATGTAGTTTGGCAGGAGAGTGCTTGTCTAGATTCAAGGCTCTAGGTCAGAGCCCCTGTACTTCACACTTCACACACACACACACACACACACACACACACACACACACACACACACTTCACACACACACACACACACACAGAGAGAGAGAGAGAGAGAGAGAGAGAGAGAGAGAGAGAGAGAGAGAGAGAGAGAGAGAAAGAACTTTAGGAGTGAATGAGTAAATTTGCTCTCTCAGGACAGAATTGTAAATGGTTTGTTGTAAGAAGGACACACTGACTCTTTCTTTGAATGTGCTGGATTCTGCTTTCTTATTCTCCACCATGAGTTGAAGGAACACATGGCATAGCACTTCCAACCCCATGCTCTTTTAAGTCTAGAACTGTGAGCCAAGTCAAACTTTTTTTCTTTAGAAATTATCCAGTCAAGTATTCTGTTCCAGCGAAAGAAAATGGCCCGGAACAACTATCAGTAGATTTGATATGAAATTGTTTCATATATTGATAAAAAAAAGTCAGAGAAGGGAAAGACAGAGAAGGATGGGGCAATGAACAGCCTCTGAAAGCTGAGGTATTAGACTTGCTGCCTCTCCCATAGGCCTGGCACTCTCTTCTCCACCCTCTCCACCCCTGCCATCCTTTCCTGTCCATTGTTAAAAGTATGGTTTTATTGGCCTTGTACTGTGGTGTTCTGGCAGAGAAAATCATTTCATAGAAGCTATTGGAAGATATTCTGGGGTTCAGGATGAGAGAAGGATGACTTCCCAAGAGCTGTGACTATCTATACAAGTAGACATCATGAGTTTTCTGTCATTGGAGCTTTGAGAAACCAAGGGTCACCTGAGAGGTTGGAGTGGAGATGTGACTGTACCTCAAGATCACTCTTCTGCAGTCTTGGAGTTCTGAAGTTTTGTCAGGCATGGGAAGAATACAGATAACTTTGAAAGATAAACCACATAAAGCAGAACCCTTGAAAAGATACAGTTAACAGAAAAGATTGTGCAGACACAAGATGCCATGTGCAGATGAGGGAGCTTCTCTGACAGACATTTTCAAGAAACAAGTAAATCTTCCTACCAAGGCCTTGAGCCCTGCTGGGGTCACTGGAGAGCACAGCCATAGGCCAGTCTATTGAGGGTGCACACTGACTTCTGAGAGTATTTTCAATGTTGATGAGAACAGATACAAAAGATAGCTCATCCCTTCCCACCCGTGAACTCTTTTTTCCCATCTGCCCCTCTCCCCTCCTCTTCTGCCTCTTTCTCCTCCCCAGTCCTAGAAGAGGGATCCATCATACAGACTTGAATTGCAAACCCCAACACCTCCACCTTCCTTCTGTCCTACTGTGCTCCCCAACCTTATCTGCCATGACATCATAAAATTTGTCCAGTTGATCCCTCCTCTCCCCATCTAAAGCAGGAGTGTCACTCAAGCTATGATCACTCACTTGCAAGTGTGACAAACACATGCAGTTTCATCTTTTGTGTTCACTACTGTACCCTCAACAATAAACCTAAATAGGATGGTTGTTTACTTGGGAACTTCTGGGCTGGTGTGGATGATGCACACCTTAGGAGTCTGTATTAGTTATTTTGCTCTTGCTGTGATAAAATATGACCAAAAGCAACTTATAGAAGAAAGGCTTTATTTTAGCATAAGGTCTCAAGTGGATAATGTCCGTTATGGCAGCAAAAGTGTGACATGGCAGGAGCAGAAAGCCAGAAGATTGCATTTTTATTCATACACAGGAAGCAGAGAGAAAGAAAATAAATAGGGCAAGGCTATAAAACCTCAAAGCCTACCCCTGATGACCTACTTCCCCAGCAAGGTTCTACCTCCCAAAGGTTTCATAACGTCCCTGACAGTGCCACCCACTCCACATGAGCCTATGTATATGTGTGCTTGATGAGGGGTTCTCATGCAAACCACCCCATGTAAAATGTCACACAAAAATTTTATGGGTAAATATAATTACCATCACTGACACAGGAAGAGAATGAAACTCTAAGGAACCCTGCCCAAAGCTCCATGCCTTAGAAGTCCCAACCTGGAAACTGAGTCACTTATGAGTGCTATGGGTCTGGTTTCTGAATTCACAGGCTGTCACCTCAATGGAAACCTGGAAAATATTTGCTGATGAGACAAATGATGAGAGAAAACTCCAGCCAGTCTCCTTTCCCCCAGCATGATTTTTCCAGAACATTCTTCATGCTGTGCCCACCCCATGGGTCCTTAGACATGAGCCTATTTTTGACACTCTTGGCTATGTCTTAGATGCCCTTGTCCCCTGACTCCTGGGATCTAGGCCTCTACTTACATCTTGTATTCTCTTCCCCCAACTGTCTTGAACTACCTTCATGTTTCTGGAATACTGTCCCATATTGTTCCTGCTTCAGGCCATTGCACAAGGCAGTCCCTCTGTTCTGAGTTTTGACTTCTGTGCTTCATCCTATCTGAAGCTCCCAGCCCAGGACTCCTCCCACATACTTCACCCTATCATCATGGTACCTGCTCTGCATCTGACTTCACCATGCATTTGTCCAAAAGGACTGCTGTAATGGCCAGGTACTTGTGTTCTCTGCCCCATTAAACTGTCAGTTCCTTGAGGTACGACAGACATTTTGTTCCCTTTGGCTACCCATCGGCCAGCACAGTGACTTACCCATAAATGTCAGTGCCTCCGTCAATGTCCCTTTGTTTCCATGAGTTGATTCAATAATGTTATTGGAGAACAAAGACAACACACACTTTAAGTGGACTGCAGGACTCTAAGATCAGAAAAAACCTCACGACACTTGCTGAGACAATATGACAATAGAGATAAGTGGTTTCAAGCTTTGGTGTGAGTCGGAATCACTAGGGGGCTTATTAAAGCACAGGTCGCTGGAACCCACCCATGGAGCCTGGGAGCTGCTGACTCAGTAGATCTGTGAGAGGATAAGGGAGGGCAGAGACTGAAAATTTGCATTTCCCACAATTTTATAGGTGATGTGGATGTCACTAGGCTGGGAACCATGCTCGGAGAGCCATCATTCCCAAATATTTTGAAGTGACTCATCAAAGGGTATTACCCAATAAGACTAGAATAAAATATAGAGAGAAATAAAACACATTCTTCTGCTCAGTCTCGAGTTTGTAATTCACCAAATCTTAATGCAAAGTACACCACTATAATATCTGAGTTAAAAATAGTTGCGGGGGTGGGGGGGTGGGGAGAGGAGGCAGGCACATCAAGTTTAGTGTCAAGATTCATGTGACATTTCTGCCCGTCACAAAGGGATACCTGCCTTCTTCCCATGGATGCCCCAATTCTGAATGGCCACACTGGGTCCCTGACTCCAGATGGCAGATGTCCAAGCATGGAGCACAGGTGTTTCTATGTTACCCCCATGCAATTGGCCATGGCAAGCTGACAGACAGGCCAGGCAAACAAGACTGACCCATCCTTATCCGCAAGAGTAGCCCCAGCTCACCAATGGCATTCTCCGAACAGTGCCAACCAGGAGGAAACAAACAGATCCATCTCTGAGATTTGATACCCATTCCAGACACAAGTAGCAACAAACTTAGCGACAGAGCTGTCAAAATATGTTCCACAGCCTCATTGGCAGGAGATTGGACACACGAAAGGAATTCAGCAAAACCCAAGTCCGCTGCCAAAGTGGGAGGTTTGACAGCGTGTTCGGGAATACATTTAGATCAAAACAGGAACACGTCCAAAGGAGCAAGTGTCTCCATAAATTATTATAGGATGATTAGAAATAATTAGTCAGTGATTTCAAAATATTATATATATTTTTCGGTGGCATTGAGGGGACGTGTTACACAACGTGGGACTTTATTTTTACACTGGGGTTTTCTCCTTTTCCTAGTGTTCTCCAGCAGGTTTTAGAAACAGGGGCCACAGATGTACTGTTCCACCATGCAAATCACTGGGGCTTAAATGAACATATCTTTAGGCTGCGAGCTAATCTTTGCAGAGCTCCTAATGGGAGGAGGGTGGCAGGGAGAGATATTTGTTCCTTTCCGGCCTCGCTGGTGTCAGAGAATAGCGTGTCAAAGAACCCAGGAGATAGGAAGGCTCAACAGCCCAAAGGTTCACTGGGGTGGAGGTGGGACCTGAGAAGGGCTTGTACTGTGGGCACAGTAAGCCGGGGCCTCTCTTACAGATCGGAGTTATTTACAGTGTTAGGAGGAGAAAAAAAGAAGGGGGGGTGTGGGTAGGCAGGTGGCTAAATTCTTCTTTTGCAGACAGGATTTTGCTTGTGTCTCAAGAGTTTGGGGTGTGGTACGGAACACGGTGCTGTTCTCGTGTGTTCTACAGAACACTGTGGGCTTCTTGGAACCAGGTGTCCAGGGTTAAGACTGGTGCAGTTGTACTGTCAATTTGTAAGGACTGCTGGTTTATCGTTGTTCCTGTGTTACTTACAGTCTGATAGAATTAGACTGTGGTTCATTGTTATTGTTTAAACCTAGAAGGTTCCCCAAAATGCCCAGATGATAAAAGCTTGTTGTTCACTCTTTCACTAATGGGAAATGGTAGAACCTCTAGGGGTGGGGCCTAGTGGGGGGAGATTGTGTCATCGGAGGCACGCACCTGAAGAGGATGGCATGCCCTGGCGCCTCCTGTCTCTTAGGTACCAGGAGGTGAATACCTCCACCCCTGCCATGTGCTCCCTTTATGATAACCTATGTCAAGGGTACAGAGTAGCTCAAATGACTGAAGTCCTGAGCAAAATCCATCTTTTCCTTGATTCATTTGTTTTTCAGATATTTGATACAATAACAGAAAGCTGATAAGTGCCGGCTTGACTTTGGCGCCAAGATTCTTGTCCTAAAACATTCCCAGTAGAGTGATGTAGGAGGTGGAGCCTAGCAGAAGGTTGCACCAACTCAGGAAGGAATTAATATAGTCCTCATAGGACTCTGGTTAGGTCCCATAAAAGTAGGTTGATCAAGCCTAGCCAAGAATCCCTGGCCTTCTGACCCATCTTTTGATCGCCTCTCCTTGAGTTTCTAACATGATATCATCTGCCATATTGTGATGGAGCCAGGAGGCCTTACCCAGAGTTGAGAAGATTTGGGCATCTGTCCTGGAATCTCTAGGTAAGTAAGCTTCAGACTCAGGTATCTTGGAGACTAGAGAATCTCCAAACGTGGCTGATGCCCCTGGTTCCTCTGTGGCATGCAGAGGATGAGGGACACACTTGCAGAGTTCCTGCTTTAGCTTTCAGGCTGCTTTCTTCAGCCCAAAGATACGAGGAAGCAGAGGCTCCTGTGGTTTTCTGATAACCCGTGAAGAAATCGTCCTCCATGGAGAGTGTCGATGCTCTGTCCTGCCAAGCCTGAGAAGAATGCTTGTCCAAGAAACTCCTCTGGCTGGCTGCAGGGCTTCCTGCCACACTGCAAATAGGAGTTCTGAACCTGAGAACCCCACAACTTGGCAATGATCTTCCAAGCCTCTGGAAAGGCAGGCCTGAAATGATCCAATCCCTCCAAGTCAGAAATTAGTGAGAGCCTAGACCTGGTTTCCTCTGAGATCCAGGAGAGCTATCCCAGCTGCCCAAGCATGAGGAACGCCACGGGACCCAGGAAGCCAATAAAATCACAGACTACTGCCCCCACTGACATCCCAGGTCGACATTGTTTTACTTCTACTTCAGAGGTTAAGACTTCACATCCTAAGGGGCATTAACTTTTAAGTTGCCATTAAACTCAATAATTATATTTATCAATTTGTTTTTAATTGCAGAGCACCGCTAAGCATATGTATGAGTTCTCCTAGCAATCCAGCCTGCTGAGAAAGGGCCCTTTCCAAAACGGGACATGATGAAAATATTTTGAATTCAATTTCCCTGTTCTAAGGTCCCATTTGGGAGGGAGGGAATAAATAAAGAATCGGGAGGAGGAAGAAGAAAAGAAAAGCCTCTACCACAGAAGCAGGCCTCTGCAGTTACGGCCTCTTACAAGATGATCTTGAGCTATGCTTCCTGTCTCTGAGGAAGGCACCAGCATATAAAATGGCAGGGGATTTGCATTCCTTCCAATCCATCATCCTCTGGGTGCGCAGGAAAAAAAACAGGGGACCCACTGCAACAAAGCTCAGCCTTCGTGTTGACAGATTCTTATTTAAGTGACTATGAATACAACAATTCCACAAATAATTTGTCAAGTGTGTGCCTGAACTGGTTCTGAACCCTGATAAATACCAACTCTCCTTCCGCTACAAAAGCAGTGTGTTTTGTGTGCGGACACCGGAGAGCAGCGACGAGGCATTAACAATCGATGTGACTATATTTCTCTCTTCTTTGTGGTTTAACAAAACAAAACAAGGAAACAACTTGGGAGAGTAGAGTTTTTTTTCCCCCACTTCCCTGTTATCTCTGTGCTAAGTAGCTGGGCTGGCGGACCTGAAGGATGATGTTCCATTACATGCTGCAGGCTGATGGACAAGGAGTGGCAGGGGGTGGGGGTGGGCTTTGCCTGTAGATGCCTCTGGTTTTCTCCTTGGATCCTGTAGTTGGGTCACTTTAAACCTCAGCACTCTGTCGGGGAACGTGGATGCTGTATCTGCCAGTCGACCATGCAGGGCAACCAGCATCTCATGAGGCCCACATGAACTAGACCTGTGGTATCAGACACGCCAGGAGACAGGGTGACGAGTCCCCTTGAACAAAACGTAAATCTAATCATCTTTGAAGACTGCAATATATATCTAAATGTCTCTTGCAGATGTAATTTAGTATGCATTATTAATTTATTTTTCATAAAAGCTCCCCAGCTCTTTGAGTGGGTGAATGAGAGCAGAGAGCCTCGTAGATGATAAGGCTCGTTTGTCAGGGGAAGGCGGGTGCAAGCATAAAAAACAATTTCCCTTCTCCCAATCCCATCTAGGAGCATGCAAGGCTCTTCCCTGAGAAAGAATCCACCTGCAAACTAGATTATTGCAGACCTGTTAATAAAGTGCCGACCTCTAATGGGACATTAACACTCCCACCCCATTTACAAAGCAGAGCAGTAACTTACTAGGCTAGATGACTAGGCACCAGAATGATGCCTACATGTCCATTACCTGAACCCTTTTAACTCTGGGATTCTAGGACAGTAATTCCTATTGAAATCATTAAGAAAGGAGTAAGTCATTTTAACCCAAAATGCTAATTATTTATTGTTTACAAAGAAATTTTAGATAATGCAAAAGCTTGTACAGTTGGGGCCATAAAGATTTTTCAGTCATTAACTTAACCAGAATTTGCATTTTGGGACTCTAGCCAGTGACTTACATGTGGTCCTTAAGTCATTTTTCAAACACCCCGTCCTATCTCAATCTAGTCATCATTAATCACATTTGGTCACTTTACATAGAGAACACTATTCAGATGAAAGATAAGAGAAATACATTAATAAAATGAAAGCAAGTTGGAATGCTTGAAAACAGGAGGTAGAGGATGAATGCTGTTATCAAAGCAATTTACACAGTGCACACTTAGTGTTGAAGTGGGACTGTGAAGCTGCTGCTTATTATTTAAAGGAGATGGTATGGAGGAGCCGGGCTTTTAACGCATCAGATTTCCTTTCTCACATCTGAAGAGGCAACGCATTTAACCTGAGCCTGGGAAAAGCTCTGCCATTCTGAGAGAAGGTCCACACTGCCTGGAAAGCCAGTCAGCTCTCCACCCCTGGGTGGCTACCCCTGATGTCAAGAGACTGGCTTGGTAGTGGCGTAGTCCCTACTTCCTTGGGGTCATAGGGGTCATGACCACAGCACCAGCAGCTCACTTTTCAGTAGTGTCCATGTGTCCTGATAGACAGAGATAGTGCTCAGACAATGTCCAAGGAGACACAGATGGCCCATTGTCTGAGCACTCTGTCTATAAGAACACACAGGACAAAACTCGAGTTTGCCTTTCAATCATGAAGAAAAGAAGGAGTTCAGGAAGTTGGGAAGGAAGGGGCAGGCAAGAAGGCACTAGAGCAGATAAAGATAAAAATGCAGAACTACACTGGCAGCCATTAGCTATCCCAGGCAAAAAGCTCCTTAATTGAGCATAGGACATTCAGAACAGGACAAGGTACAAACAAATCCATCCATTAAAGGAACTCCTAGGTGCTCCTGGAAACTGCGACAACACCAGGCCAACGTACTCTCATCAATGGTAGATCTCTGGTTGGCCAAGGCTTCACATCTCTCCTGTCCACTGCCATGTGCATCCAGGTATGTTACCTCAGGGTAGTAGAGTTAGGAGGCGTGTACTAGGGTTGACTTTCTGGGGTTTCATAAGGCATAAATCATATAATGGAATGTTTGCTATACACTTCGGGCTGAAGGACAACAGGGTCCCTGGGCCTTTCAATGTTTTTTTGTTTACTAGGATATAGGGAAAATGAGTGGGTTAGAGTCAACCCACAGACTCTTTGGTGTAGTCAGTGTCAAAATGACATCTTCAGAGGAGGCATGCGAACCCTGCTCAGTCCTACAGCTGGAAGGGCAGATAATCACCTCCAAACCTATTCTCAGGTGCATGAACCAGTTTTCCTATCACTGTAAGCAGATATCTGGCAGAATGGACTTGGGGAAGGAAAGAATTCTTTAGCTCACACCTTTGGCCCTGTGCACTTGGATTGAACATCATGATATTGGAAGTGTGTGGTGGGGGGAGGTTTTTTTTTTCACATACTAGTGTCCAACACTCGGAAAAGTGGATGCACATAAAGATAGAAGCAGGTCCTGAGAAGACAGTATCATCAAGGAGGCAGGAAGTAACCAGGATCTAACTGTCCATAGAAACACCAAGATGGTCAAACCTAGAGGTAGGCTTCATTTGTCTCCTAAATGTCTCAAAACCCAATCAAGTTGAGAATTAAGACCCAACACCATAGCTGAGATCAATCACATTTTGGTAGATGAATTTAAAATTCAGTTTGGGGCAACATGTGGCCCAAAATGAGTAATACATTTGGGATATTGGATATAAGACTGATAGAACAGACTGGAGCCAATCTGAGAGAGCTGTGAAGATCTGACTCTTCAGGCCAGGAAAGCATAGAGAGTTCTGAGGTAGAAGAAAGACATGTGCAGAGCACAGATAGGCCAAGGGTTTTGGTGCATGTGGCTCAAGTGTGAGATCTGCTTCACCATCCTGCAGTGCCAGCTCTCTGAAAACAGAGGACTGCGTCTGCTTGCCTCAGCTTCCCATGTCTATAGTGCCACCATGTTTCACAGTTCCTGGCACACAGTAGGTCTCCTGACTGCCTGACCACTAACAGGATATTAAATAAAACTAAATGCAGAGGGATTATTTTAGTGATGTGAGTCACATCCTGCCTCCACAATTTGAAGGGCTTGGACAGCCCCAATAGCTGAGAGAGGAATACACAGCTTGGATTTCTCTCTGGTACTAAAGCTTTGCGCAATGAGCCTTTTATTGCACTGATGTTTCTGAACATTCTGACATTCACCATGTTCTAGGAGGCAAAGCCCAGACATTGCTGGCAAGGGCAAGGATAGCTGCCAATCGTGATAGAAACAAAAGGTGTCCCTCTTTCCAACTCAAGAGTGGCTGAGAGGGAACTTGAACTTCGCACTAGCACCCAGGGGTCATGGGTGATGGTGGGGGAAGAAGTCACGGCCACTTGTCATGCAAGGTACATCAATAGGGAGCCACACATATCCATGTTCCACAGTCAGCTTTGTTAAGTAAGTATTGTTGCTGTGATACAGGGGCATGAAAGGATGGGGGACCTGAGAATCTGGGGGGATCCCCAACCTTGGATTGAAGTGATGACTGGCAGGGCAGACAGGCGATCTGCTGCCCCTTGCATGCTCGACGGCACAGCACCTCTGCTCAGAAGGGGACGTCAGGAGGCAAAGGCTCCAAGATCAGACCCGTGAACACCAGCGTGACTGCACTGGGATGAAGACTATAGTCAGAGAACACAGGGCATCCCCCAGAATAAAGGGGCCAAGAAACAGGAATGTTAATATTCGCTTCCATTGCATGCCCCCTTTTGTTCTGGCAGAACATCATGATGATACTCAAAAATAATGTTGTGTCGTCATGGTGGGCCATACATTGCAGCAGCCAAGAGGTTGAGGCAGGAGGATAATAAGTTCGAGGTCAGCCTGGGCTAAATAGCAAGGCTCTGTACCAAAGGAGACAAAACAATAACAACACAACACGGTTTTGTTCTGCCCAGCCTTGAGAAGTGGTGAGCATCTCAGTGCTGCAAATGTGTCTCAAGAACAGAGCTGCTTCATGTGGACATGCTCATCAGTTAGCAGTTTGGACCTGACTCTAACAATAGCAGAATTTTATGCATGCTTTTCAAACCATCGCCTTCCTCCCATTTCTTCCTTCCTTCCTTCCTTCCTTCCTTCCTTCCTTCCTTCCTTCCTTCCTTCCTTCCTTCCTTTCTTTCTTTCTTTCTTTTCTTTTTTCATATATATATATTTTTTTGAGAAAACCAAACTCCTACCCCAAGAAACTGGTTTCTGAAGTCCTAGTCAAAAAGTAGTAATGTTCTATCCACACATTAATGATTCCAAAATTCTCCATTATGAACAATATTTATCAAAAACAGCCCACTATCAGATGAAAGATGTGCCTTATCGTTTCCTGTCAACTAAAACATTATTCACTGAAAGTTTCCTTCATATCTGTTTCAGGGGTTCACTGTCATTGTAAATTGCGAATCAATCATCTCTCTCCAAGCCCTACTTCTGTAGGGGAGATTAACGCTGTGGCTGAAATTGTTTACAAAGCCATTTGTAAACCTTCTGTGGATGCAGATGAGGCCAGTTTACCAGCTTAACATTGTTGATCCCAGAGAAAGCCTTAAGCAATGACTTCAGAGGGCAAAAAAATTTGTTCATTTATCATTATTGTCATGGGCTTTCGCAAATGATAACCATTTGTCTCCATCCTATTTTTAGACAATGAGCCACAATAGAGTCCAGAAAGCCATTTTGCCAGATGGAGGAAGGTGCTTTCGCTGCAGAATGTTGTCTTTTCTTTTCCCTGCCCTCCAAAATTGGCTTAAGTGAGAACCAAGGATATGTTTTAATGTCACGATTCCCAGAAGGCATGATGACATACAATAAAAGCCTCCCCGCCAGCCGCGGGACCGATGTGGTTCAAATACATTGAATATACTTTTCAATCTCCATTCCTAACTTCAGGACTAGCGACAAGGATGGTGAAGCCTTGGAAGACAGCTATGGGTTTTAGCATGCTTTGCTTCCTTATTAATATTCCCCTTTTTTAAATGAAACACTGCAATAGGAAGCCCAATTACTTCTCATTAAGATGAATAAAAATGTTAGGATAAGCTGGACATAAAATAAACATTTAAAGTGATAGATGGTTAATTCCTCTGAGCTCGAAACTACTTATCAGGAGCTCTCTGTGGAAAAGGAGAGAAGAAAATCCTGGTTTTGTCAGACATGGTCCACAGTCAGCTGTTTCCTCAAGCTCCTTTCATGGCCACCTCAGCGGGCTTCTGGTAGCATCCTCTGCAGGAGGGGCACAGTTGCTTTTTGTGTTTTGACAGCCCCTTTGTTGAAGGCATACTCCTTTCCATGCATCTCTTCCATAGCCTTCTACTGGGAGCCCTCAGCAGGCTCCTTGAGTCTCTATGGCTTTCAGAATCCAGGCTTAAGAATCATTTTGGGACTGCTTTTAGCTATGTTTTCTTCTACAGAGGGTAAAAAACTGATGACCCTTACCAAAATTCCACAGAAAAGTTGGAATGTCCTGGGTTTGCCACCAGGGCCAAGTGATACAGCTTTTATAGTCTAGAAGCCTGTATCATTGAGATATTTTTGTAGCTAGTATAGCTGACTCTGGGGACAATAGCATTGCTAGGCATTAACAAATTAATGCCCGAAAACATCCCTACATAACCTGTGTACACACATGCATACAGCAGGATACACATAAACATACATATGCCTGACACAGAGGTTCACAAGAGGGAAAATTTTCCTACAAGAGTTTTGGGAAACTACACGAGTTTGGGCTGTGAGATACACAATAGGCATTCAGGAAAGGCTACTGGAATTCCATTCCAAACCTGGGATGATGGCTTGCTCCTCGGTTTAGCTCACAGGGGATGAGTGTATTTTCTTTCTCTCTTTGTGACATCTGTGCTGCTCACCTTCCCTTGGCTGATAGCAGCTTCTCCATAGGCTGAGTCCTCAAAGCAGACAGAGTGTCTGTACTATGTGAGGCAGCTGTCCTCACATTCTGACTGCTCTCAGGCAACCATGTTCTCAGCCTCCATCCACCACCCACACCATAACTCCCCCGCTTTCCATTCTCTTTCCCCGATACTAGTTCCTGGTGACCCCTCCCTCCCCCCGCCCCCATTCCACAGAGCTATCTCGAAGGGCCTAACCTGGGCCTTCTTTGTCCGAGGTCCCCAAGCCCCCTGGCCATCTTTATATTTAGTCCAGTTTGAACGTGACAGCTTTACTTCTTAGCCATGACCGGTTGTTTCCCTTTCCCCTTTGTTATTGTCAATAGGAAAGAATTTATTGATCAGAGATTTACAGCCTTCAATAATTTTAAGACAGACTAGGACACAGCATGATCCTATAAGTCAACCGCTTTCTCCCACAAGTTTTTAGTATTTAATGTTAACCTAAGTCAGACAAATGTCTATTTATTTGTCCATCTTTTGATGCCCGGGCCAAGTCTTCCCTTTGAGTGATGGGCTATTTTGTTGATATTTCACAAACTCTTTATCCTTTCCTCTCCTCACCTTCTTTCTTTCCTAACTGGCACTCAGGATGTAGCCTAGGCTAGCTCAAATGTGGATCCTCCAGCTTCTTCTCCTGAGTGCTAGGACAGATAACAGATGAGCACCATGCAGTCATGTGTACTATCCACCCCCATTCCTCACCTTTCTCATATAAATTACATCACCTAGAATAGAGTGCTGCTGAGAGTTTCAGATGGATGGCAAAGTTGCTCAGGAAGCAGAGTGGGTGCATAGCTCCCCCCACACACACAGATCTGTGTGGTGCATCCCTGGGTGTATATTTCCTTCTCATGCCTAAGGGTCTCCTCAAAGCCTGTATCTAGTCTTCATGGACTCAAGTTCTTTTACCTTATATTAAACAAGGACTTTTAAAATTTCACTAAAAACAATTACAGTGGCAAGTGCAGGTGGAGCATCCTGCTTTCGGGTAAACAGACGAATGTCCTAGAGCATAGGTCAGCCCAAGTTCTACAGAAGAACAGAGGTTGTCCTCTCTATTGGTAAGTTATTTACGTGAAGCTCAGTCAAAGACTCTTAGTTTGGAAGTCACTTGGCCTTGGACTCAGATCCTGACTCTGAGACAATGGGGAAGCCCACTTCTAGACAATGGATCCAGTGTCCTCACCTATCAAAGGAAGGACAGAAACAGGACCACAGCATTGCAGACACCTCAGGGTTACAGATAGACTGAGATGTTGTTTTTGTCCACGATCTGTCTCCTGTAGATGCTCAAAATAAATGATGTTGCTGGTGTTATTATGGCTGCTGGTGGTGGATAAATTCCATTTCTAATATGGGAAAAAAACATAGAACATAAATTCTACCTTCTTAACAAGTTTTAAACATACAGTTCAAAAACAGGTAAGTATATTTGTGTGGTAGAGTACCAAATATCAAGAACTCTTCATTCTGTAAAACCAAATGTCTGTGTCTCTTGGACAGCCAGTCTCCATTCCCCTCACATCCATGCCCTGGAAAACCTGTTACAGCCATATTGGATGATATCATACTGCTTTTGTTCTGCAGGAGGTCACAAGATCCTCTGGACCCTGTAGAGTGGGTCAACAGAGTGACATTACCTCGAGTAAAAGAAGGGGCTGACAAAAAGAATTCTGTTATGGCATTCAGGTCTCAAAAGTTCAAGTCTGTAGAAGTCAAAAATGAGTCTCAGGCATAATCAATCAACTGGAAGAAAACATGATGAGTCTTTGTAATGCTTTCATTTTGCGCCAGCAGCTACTTTCATTGTTACAGAGGGGAAAAGAGGAAAAGAGAAGAGTAAGTTAGCTGTTAGTACATTCCTGTGAAGGTCTTGGTACTCTGATACCCGAGAAATTTAGCCTCAGAAAGTTAAACAATCCTCCAGAATTGGCCCAACTCTGTGGAGACATGAGCCACTGAGGGGTAACACAATCAGACATTTGAAGTTACATCATCACTGTATAAAGGGAAGACCTGCAAAGACACCACCCACCCACTTTAGCCAAGACTACCTTGTCAACCTGTGAAGATGAAGACTGGCCTTAAGGATTTGGCTAAATGATAGGAAATGAAGTCCAGTGTATGCTTCTTGCCCTCCTGATTCAGACACTGAGGCTTAGAACTACTTTATTACATCCCTCCCTCCTCTGACTGGAGGCCCTTGTACCTACAACTGTTTTTAATCTCCTCCTGCCTGGCCAGACTTCATATCAGTGAGTATAAGAGACACATTCAATGATTCAACCATCAAATGGAAAGACAGTAAATTTGTTCACTCCTTAACATCAGATCTGTAACTACCAAGTCAGGATGTAGTGAGCACGCAGTGTGGGCTCAACACTGTTTTAGAGAAGATTTGAAAATAGAGAAAGCAAATGTAAATCCTTCCTTCAAGGCTCCTGCATTCCACAGCATAAGAACACACAGTCAGGGAGATTGGGAGATATTGATGGAAAGGAAGGTTCTGTTCCTTGAGCCACATTCTTGAATCAGTAGTTTTGTGTGTGCGTGCATGTGTATGTGTGTGTGTGTGTGTGTGTGTGTGTGTGTGCGCGTGCGCGCGCGCGTGCGTGTGTATGTGTGTGTGTGTGTGTGTGTGTGTGTGTGAGAGAGAGAGAGAGAGAGAGAGAGAGAGAGAGAGAGAGAGATCTGTCAAGACCTTTGACTTGTGTTTCTCCGAGGCCACATATCTCCACTACAATAGATGAGGTCATTTCTCACAGCTAAAAGGTGCAGTGTGTAATAAACTCAGACATTTGGCCATATCTACCTGAGAAACTAATTAATTCAACACACTTTTAGGCAATGCCTGTGCCCACATGTATTTATACACACAAAAGAATGAATATGTATATGAGCATACATACACATGAACAGAGACAGGTAAAAGAACAGAGGTTGATTTCAGTCACCCAAGATTCATATCCCCTTCTCTATGTAGCAGAACTGGAATTACATCCATGGTTTCTCCATGTGGCCTTTATGCTTCTAAGAAATCTGATGCTGGCTCCATTTTGATTGGAGAGTATATGACTCTGACCTAAGATTATCAGAGCAATCTTGTCCACTTGGCCGTGAAGATGTGGTTTGTGGTTGTCCACATGCCCTCAACTGTCCAAGCTTACAGGGAGGTATATGTTCTTTCCTGTGAGGCATGAGAGGTGCCAGGGTCCATGATGGAACCTGAGCTGTTGAAGATTGAGTGTTGGTGGTTTTCATGGACATCTGTTGTGCTTTCAGAGTGAACCCCTTGCTCCTGTCTTCTTAAATGTGATGGCCCAGATAACCCACTTCTGGAAATGCTAAAAGTCATGCTCTAACCTCTCAGCCTTGATCATAAAAATGGAAGTACTGCCAGTCTCCCTCTCAATTTTGCATCCTTTGCTCTAGGGAAAGCCAGCTGCTATATTGAGACAAAGCCCAAGGAGAATGAAGCTGCCCAGCTGCTGTCAGACTAGTCTACCTGCTATGTGAATGACATCATTGCAGAGGCAAATTCTCCAGGTTCAGTCAAGCTTTCAAATGACTTCAGAACCAACTGTGTGTGCATGTGTGCATGCATGTGTGTGTGCAGGTGGGTATGTACACTGGTACAGGTGTGTGCGTGCATACGTGCATGCTAATATGTGGGGGGGGGGCAGAGGACATTCAGGCATCGTTCCTCAGGAGCTGTCCACTACTTTTGAGAGACAGGGTTTCTCACTGGCCTGGAGCTCACTGAGAAGACTGGGCTGGCTGGCCAGGGAGGCCCAGAGAGCAGAATGTCTCCACATGCCCAGTGCTATGATTATAAGTGAAGGTCTTCATACTTAGCTTGAAACAAAACAAAACATGAGTTCTGAAGATCAAACTCACGTTCTTGAGTTTGTAAGGCAAACATTTTGTGGGTGGAGTCATTTACCCAGCCCCCATCTGAAATCCTTCCTGTGCCTTCCTGAAAGACTCCCCAAGTCCCTAACCCACAATAGATGTGAGATAACAGGAGGGTTTTTAGTATTGTGAGCCATGGGTATTTTAGGTAATGTGCTACATCACAATAGAAAGCAAACAGCATCCCATATGAAGATAAAGTCATTAAGATGTTGGGTCTATCCTTCCCTGACTTAAGGTTTGGACTTTCCAGTTATGTATGTCAGTGCTGTAGTGTGTGTGTGTGTGTGTGTGTGTGTGTGTGTGTGTGTGTGTGTGGTTTGAGTTGTTTTCTCTGGTCCATTCTGTCAAAAAAACCTTGACAGATACATTTCCAGTCCTTCCTTATAGTTGCAGACATCAGGAGACAGCTGAAGAAACAGATTAACTGATTCTATTTGGCTTTGGTTCAACTCCCCATCCCAGCTACTCCTGCTTGTAACGGTGACATTTACATTAATGGAGGCAGATGCTGATGTAGTCTCTGTGTGGATAGTCCATTCATTTGTTCAAGAGTGAAGTAAATGGAGCTGGGAAGGCAGTTGCACCTGAACATATACAGAGTATATAGCTAGTAATCCTTAAAAGGAACATCTCCATAGATATTGGCTGTTAAGTGACTGCCCAAAACAGTCACAGAGAAGGACCAAGGTGAGATGCTAATTCTTAATTCTTTGGCAGCTGATCTCATAACATTTTTCAAAGCAAAGAAAAAGTAGGAAAATTAAGAAGAGGCTAAAGCACTTTGAGGACTAAATGCTCAGGTGTTCATATTCTGATTCTTTTACAAGTGGTCTTTTGCAATTCACAAAAGGGAGAAAAGGACTTGCCTTTAAAGACAGGATTGGGCTGTGTGGTGTGGGTGTGGTGGGGAGGTACATGTCTGCAGTTTTAAGAGGGATTTATTAGAATGCCTTGCAAGATTGCAAGTCCAGGAGTCTACTGTGTTTGTGCATGAGGAGACAGAGACCCCAGCAGCTTCTTGGCCTAAGAACCTGAAAGCTACAGAATGGGGGTGTTCAATGATATACCCCAGCCTGCTGCTAAGAGCCTAGAAGTTCTCTGGATGGTTCTGGGTGTAAGTCTGCACTGAAAGGCTGATGAAGTTGGAGTGTGAGGTCCACAGGAGCAAAGGCAGACACATTCACTAGGGAGCACAATGGCTTCCTTCTCCTTCAACTTTATTACAGCCTATTTGGTAATGCTGCCTACAGTCAGGCAGGGCTTCCCATCCCACATTCTGTCCTTCACATCGATCATCTCTGATGTGTGCTTTACTAAACCTCCAGGCATCTTTCAATTCAGTCCAATTCACAAGTGGAATGGACACACCTGCATAACCCTGAATCTCTAAATGTTAGCCCTGCAATATTATTTTGTTTGTAAAAATAAAACCAGCACACAGTCCCAGAAAACTTATTCTCATACATTTCAGACCCCATTCTCAGCTGTTTCCACCTCTAACTCATTTAATCACACCATCTAGTATAATTCTCCCATCCCTAAACCAGGCGTGTAGTAGACATGGCAATGGCTTTTCCCCTTCTTGCATGGAAATGAAATATTAAAAGGCATAATTAGGAGACAGAGTGTGGAATTATCTATAGTAACACTTTCCACATGTTGAGGTGATGTGAATCTAAAAATATGTTCATATTCCTCTTCTCTGGCCAATTTTTCACACATGCACACACCATATGCACACACAGTGAAAGGGTATGATTTCTGGAAATCAATGGAGTGTTACCTTTCCCAGAGCATCCATTTCTTCCCAGTCTACCCGGTGTCACTAGGGACATCACAGAGATGGTGTGTTTCAAAGATAAGTGCCATCTTAATTGGACAGGTCTCCTTTTAATGCTTACATTTCTTTTTAGATCTATTTCAACCCAGTCGCCATTTCCTTTATAAAATGTTAGAGGAGGAGAAGACACTGTCTGAAGGCACATCTCTAAAGTACTGGTGTATTTTGTTGCAACTGCGTTGATCTTGATTGCCACTCACAAATTGGTCAATGTGACCCAGAGGATGCCACTGGTGCCCCTGCTGTCTCAGATGAGAAACTGAAACTTGTCCTGATTCTAATATCCCTGTTTACCCAAGAACACTTAGGAAATTCCACTGGATAGTCTTCCTTTTCTTCTAATTATAACCAGGCACCAACACAATGTAGCAAACATGCTGTAGATAGAGGAAGGCCTAGAGGAAGTACAGGTGGAGCTTGAGATCACAAAGACTTGACTTCTCAAGTAAATTCTGCCACCTGAGCTCCTCTGAGGCCATTTTATTTGAGCTACCATTTGTATACTCCCTGGTCCGTAGCAGGCTATCTTTGTTTCTTACCTTATCTCCAGGGCTCCAAACTTAGCCAGAGCACTGACTGCTTGGAAGTTGATGTCCATAGAACCCAACATGATGAACCAGATCACCAATTTGCCCTTAAATTTGTACAAGGAAGAAGCCTGGATTGTCACCACACTTCCCCCTCTCCATTTATCAACTCAATCATGTAGCCAGGGTGTCTATACTGAGCTTAATCACATAGCCCAGCTGTGTACACTAAACTGCTGCCTTGAACTCCACTTTCCTATAAGCAAAGCCCTCCCCAGGCCGCTGTTGATCGTTCAGGTCTAGAGAAGCAGACACACTCAGTAAAAACAGAGATTGGGAGGGAATGGTTAGCCTTTCACTGTATGAGGACAACAATAGATCAGAATTTTCTAGATCTATTTAGGGGAAGTACCATCTTTGGACAACCCCTGCCATGCAGAACATGTACCTCAATATCACATCAATCAGTGATAAATCACATACATGACACAAACATGGCATGGGAGGGGCATCGAGATGGCTCAGTGGTAAAGGCACTTGTTGTCTAGCCTGATGACCTGAGTTTGATCCCTGGGACCCACACAGGAAAGGAGAGAGCCAATTCCTGCAGATTGTCCTTTCACTTATGCAAGCATGCTGTGGCATGTACATGCCCACGTAAATCAATTAATTAATTGAATTAAAATTACTGTCCAATTGGACTTAAGGCCTGTTCAGTAAGACGGAACTCATGGTTGGTCTGTAAATCAAGTCAGCACCATGGCTGGTGAGGTCATAGACCCTGGAAGAGATCTCACTAGTGCCACTTTGCTAAACCAGCATAATTTCTAACTCCATTCTGAAAACTTATCTGTATAGCCACAGATACATGTAGCTCTTACTTCTCATCAAAGAAATTTCTTTTTTCAGCAGACAGAGACCATTACAAAAATTCAAAACACAGATAACATCTGGCCACAAGGTGTCAAACTCCAAATGATACATCTTCAACACAACTCCTACACTTAAGGCTTAAGGGAGATCAGGAAAAAGAAGGTGGAAACATTGTAAAAGTCAGAGGACCAGACACCTGTTGCAAGATGTGTCTTTAGTATATGACAGGGAAGTTGTACCCATGAAATCTCAACAATATGGTCACCCAAATAAGACCTGCATAACGATACCAGTTGACATGTCACCTAGGATAGGAGAAATCACAGGGCTGTACCTATAGACGAAGAACTACAGGCAATTAATAGATTCTGAGGTAGGAAGAATCAGTGTTCTCCAGAGACAAGCCCCTGATAGGCTATCAAGTCCCAGCTGGTCAGCCCTAAACACACACATATATATACAGGTACTAAATAAGATCAGCGGGTTATATCTGTGCGTGTGTGCGTGCGTGCGTGCGTGCATGTGTGCGTGTGCGTATGTGTGTGTGTGTGTGTGTGTGTGTGTGTGTGTGTGTGTGTGTGTGTGTGAATAATAATTAGGAAGAGGTCATACATTTGAGAGGGGGTCACATAAGAAGTTGGAGGGGCAAGAGAGGGATGGGAATGATGTGAGAACAGTACACATGCAGGAAGACCCCCCCCCCTCTCTCTCTCTCTCTCACACACACACACACACAAACCACTACAAAATCTACTAACATGACAGATTAAAATCAGGTGGTTGGAAAGAAAGCCAGAGAAAGAAAGGAGAGGGACACGGAAATTGTGTCATCAATCACAAAAGAAGGAAGAAGATAAAGTCTAAAGGAGTAAGTGCTAAAGACGCCTGTGAAGTGATAATCAGAGGAATTATGATGGATATGTGATGCAAGCTTTCTTATACAATGGGGAAATCGAATTTATCACAGAGGAGAGGACTTTGAGAACAACAAAGCAAGGCTGGGCCTAGGGGTGCACGCCTTTTATCCTAACATTCTAGAGGCAGAGGCAGGTGGATTTCTGTGAGTTTGAGACCAGCCAGAACCACATAGTAAGGCCCTGTCTCAAGCAAAGAAATAAATAAACAAAACCTCCAAACCAAACAAGGAAGCAAAATCTAGCACACAGTGACATCTCAGAACAAGAAGAAATGGTGCTGTAGTAAAGACACAAATGAGAAAGATGGCCAGCCCACAAAGCAAAGCCAGCCCTCAACTCTGTAGATGTGTAAGGCCCTACTGGCCAGAGAAACTGAGTATGCAAGGACATCCACAGGCATGCCAGACCATGAAGGAAGTGCGAAGGAGTTGGAAGCTGAACACTCAATAGCATGTATGCTAGAATTCAGAAAAGCAGCATGATGGAGGCAGAGAAAGGGGGCTCTTTGCTCTTTTATTATTTATCTATTGTTTGTTTTTAAGAAGCCAGGTCTCCCATACCCCAAACTGGTCTCAGACTTACTAGGTAGCCCAGGAGGACCTTGAACCCCTGATCCTTCTGCTCCAACTCCCACGTACTGGAATTACAGGTGTGTTTCGCCATACTTAGGAAGAAGGATGTCCTCTACTGTGTAAGGGGATGTTGTGAGAATTCTGAGTCCTGCACATCAATGACTCGGCATCAGTAATGGAGGCAGAGGAGAATGAGGAGTGGGGGAGAGGGGGTGGGGGAGGAGGAACGAGAAGACACTCATGGCTGAGGACTCAAGCAGAGCCAACATCAGCAGCAGGAGCAGGAGACAGCCATGGCTCAGGCCCTGAGAGACCAAGAGGACAAGAAGATAAGGCCTAGAGTGTTTGGGTCACACAATTAAACAGGTCAGACTGCACTGAGACACACAGATTATATACCCTGGCAAAATATCATGTATTTTCCTCACAAATGTCCATAATACATTTATCAAAAAAAATGATAACATTGTAGGTTACAGAGGAATCACAATAATTTTTTTTTAAAACCACAAAGTAACCTTCATGCATTTTTTTTTTTTTAAACAAAGGAGTCTGGGGACTGGGAGTTGGGAGTGGATAAGATCAAAATATTTTGTATCCATGGATGAAATTGTCAAAGAATTTTAAAATGCTTAAAAAGACACAAAGGAATGTCAATAATTTAAAAAATTTTTGAGATTATAATTACATCATTTCCCCTTCTTCCTCCTCAGAACCTCCCCATGTACTTTCCTCTCGCTCACTTTCATCTTCATGGTCTCCTTTTCTTCAACTCTTTTAAGAACTAGATTGTTCTGATTATAATATAATGAAAATAGAAGCAAATGAAATAAAAAACAAAAGAAAGGCCTTTCCTCTCTGAAAAATTTTAAATATTTCTATGTGTACTGCTATGTTGATGGACAAAACAATATAAATTTTAACAAATTTCAAGAAAACAATAGTAAGACTGTTAATCAGAAAAGACACACAAAGTTGAAAAGCAGAGAAAGCCATATACTCAAAGATTTCTGCTCATACAAAAAGTGGCCACACAAAAATGAATCAGACTTCTTAGCTCAAAACGTTAGCGATTAAACAGGAATGAGAAGTCACCTGGGGTAGAAGGAGGCACAAAGAAATTTGATCTGCCGGGCGGTGGTGGCGCATGCCTTTAATCCCAGCACTCGGGAGGCAGAGCCAGGTGGATCTCTGTGAGTTCGAGGCCAGCCTGGGCTACCAAGTGAGTTCCGGGAAAGGCGCAAAGCTACACAGAGAAACCCTGTCTCAAAAAAAAAAAAAAAAGAAAAGAAAGAAAGAAAGAAAGAAATTTGATCTGATCTCCAGAGTGGGGGTGTGCTGCACGCCTGGCATGGGGGCGCGCTGCACGCCTGGCATGGGGGTACGCTGCATGCCTAGCATGGGCATGGAAGGCCCTTGGCTCTGTCCCCAGCACAAGCTTAAAGCAAGCAAATTCAGAAGCTGGAACGCCACAGGGGATTTCTTTATGGGAGGCAGGAAAACCTAAGGAGCCAGTACATGCAAATCTAACTCCAGGGTGTCACGATTCACATGACTTTGCCTGACTCAATAATGTTGTCTAACGCACCTAGAAAAAAAGAGAGCAATTACAAAATCTTTCATTGAGGCAAATATAATGTTATGCACAAGCTGGCAGAAATTGGACATGAACATCTAAAAAAATGAAGCTTAATAGTGTTACGCATGTTGATGTAAAAGTCAATATGAAATATTAGCAACTGTGCATATCAAACCATTAAAAATGATGAACAATAAAAATAAGGTTTTATTTCAGAAACTCAAACTTGGTGAGATTATACAAAAATCCAATAAATACAAACAACTGGGTTTAAGAAGAATCATCTTATTATCTCAGATATAAGACAAAAAGTGCTTGCTAAAATTCAGCAATACCTGATATTTTTAAAGGCTCGAAACAATAAAATAGATAGTGAAGATTTCTTCAAAATTTATACAAAAAAAAAAGCCAAGGCCAAGTTGAAAGTGGGGAGGTTGGCAAGAATGTTCAGGTAGGAAATATAAGACCCCAAGTTGACTGTGATAAGAAATCCCCAAACTACAACTACCTTTTTTTTAATAGTTTCTTTTTAAAAATATTTTATTTTATAATTAATTTAATTTTACATATCGTTTTGTCTTGTTGACAACTATCTTATAATGCCATTTTCACCCACTGAAACAGAAAAATCCAAGTTTGATGACACCTTAAGGCACTGCAAAAACAGACCTTGTAGATTTGCTGATGGAGACTGCAAGTTGGTGTAACCCTCTAGGAGGCCAAGTCAGCACCATCGATCAAAATTACAAATGCATATACCCTTTGACCTATCAATTATGCAACAGGGAATTTATCCTCTAGTTACACTTGCACTCACGTGAAGCCATGTCCCTGCAAGTGTGTTCATTAATTGCTGGTAAGAACCAGACTGGTAAACCAGCCAAACATCCCCCAACGGGGAACTGGTTAAATAGACTCTAGTACATCCATAAACACAACACCAGGAGGTATAAGGACCATAAATAATAGGGAAACTTCTATACAGATATCAAAAAACCATATTTACATAAGTATCAGTAAGTCACAAATAGCATATGCACCTCAGGAGGTATACTACACATCTTTGTGCATGAGAAAAGAATATTTATTTCCAGTTTTAAGCAATTTCCTGTGATCTCAAGAAACAGCCACTTAAATGTTGTCCTTAGCTTAATTTTTTAGCTTGATCTTTTACCCATTCCACCAGGGTACAGCCTGCTGGGAACACACAGTCTACACACAAACCACCGTGAACATACAACCCACACTTCAGTCAAGCTTAACCACTTAGTAGTCCCTGGTCATCTGCATGCAGATGTTATCCCTGCCCAAAACACCAACCAGGATGGCCTGCCTGATGAGCTACTAATCTTGCAGCAGGACCCCATTCCTGCCATGCCTCCATCCTAGGGAGAGAAGAGTTACTTCTTGTGTGGATTCTCTTGTAGGCACCCTTCTTTGTCAGATGAAACCAGAGCTTTCAACTCAATCTCTAAGCAGATCCTGAGAAATCCAGAAGCAATAGTTACATATGCCTATTAGTGGCACAGAGTATATGTGCAAGAAGTATGGCTTAAGTGGTGTGTGTGTGTGTGTGTGTGTGTGTGTGTGTGTGTGTGTGTGGTGTGACCTAAATGTCACCAATGAATCCGTGGGCAAGTCAAATGTAGTTCATACATACAGTGCGATACATTCCTCACACAATAACATGCCCTGACACATACTAGAACATGAATGAGGCTTGACAGCAAGTGAAATAGGCCATAAGGAAAAGCATAAATGTTGCATGATGCCACTGATACAAGCTACTAAGAGGATTTGACTTCATAGAGACAGGAACTAGAATGGCGCCAGGCATGTGCCTGTCATCTCCTCACTTGACAAGCTGAGGTGGGAAAATTGTGAGCATGAAGTCAGTCTGAGATACAGAGTGAGACACCTTTCCCAAATGAAGAAACAGAAGAACAGCGACTACTGAAAGGTGGTGGGGAAAATGAGGAGTGACTCTCCAGTGAGTAAAGAATTTCAGTCTGAGATGATGATGGAAAGTTCTAGAGAGAGATGGTGATAATCATGCCACTGAAGTGTACACTTGAAATGACCTAAGTAGTAGATTTTGTTATGTATATTAGCACTATAACTATTATGTCCTGAATGGAGGCACTCTAGGAGTCCTTAGGATAAAAGTGTTTATCCCCCCCCCCAAAATTGTTTTTGAGTCCTGTTTCTGAGAGTGATAAATATCTTACATTGCTTTCCTGATCATCACCCCAAACCAATTCTATATTCAGAAGGCTCTCCCATGGGATTTCATGGAGAGTTCTAGACAAATGGTCATAAGGCCCTTGGTAAACATGCTACATTCGTTTGTCAGTATGTACTGAAGACCCATTAAGTGAGAAAGCAAAGTAGATCACATACAATCTCCCCTCACTTCAAGCTTGCTGTGTACCACTGAATCTCTAGACCCAAGATATATTGAAGACTCCTCACCTTCATGTCCTTCCATCCTGTAGTGTCTCTGGTGCTGTGGGATGTCATTCTGTACTCTGTGAATATGTGTTGCTCTGATTGGTTGATAAATAAAATGCTGATTGGCCAGTAGCCAGGCAGCAAGTATGGGCAGAGTGAGCAGATGAGGAGAATTCTGGGAAGAGGAAGGGCTGAGTGAGGAGTCACTAGTCAGACACAGAGGAAGCAAGATGTCAAGGCAGACCTGAGAAAAGGTACCAAGCCACCTGGATAAACATGGATAAGAATTATGGGTTAATTTAACTGTAAGAGCTAGTCAGTAATAAGCCTGAGCTAATGGCCAAGCAGTTATAATTAATATAAGCTTCTGAGTAATTATTTGATAAGCAGGCCATGGGACTGTGGGGGCCTGGCAAGACTGAAGAAACCTTCAGACTACACTCTGGCCCCTTCTCTTTTCTACTGTCATGTAGTAGTTTCCTGCTAGAATGCTGTTAGTAGACATTTCCTGTTACTATGACAACATACCTGAGAAGAACTTCAATAAAGCAAGCTTTGTTTTGGCTTACAGGATTCCCAGGATACAGTCCACAGATACTCCATCATGATTCTAGGACTTTGTGGGAAAGGAACTTCTTCACATCAGTATGGACATGTATGAAGCATAAAGGTGGAGACTGGGGAGGACTGGAGGAAGAGAGAGAAAGAAAGAGAATATTCCAGAAATAAGATTATCCCAAGGATCTGCCCTCAGTGACCTACTTTCTCCAACTAGCCCCCACCTCCTACAGTTCTCAGAATCTCCTTGTGCTGGTTAATGTTTTGTCAAATTCACACAAGCTAGCATCATCTGGGAAAGGTAATCTAAATTGAGAACATGCCTCCATTAGTTTGGCAAGTGTGGCAGGGCATTTTCTTCACTAATGACTATAGACAGTACCACCTCTGGGCAGGTGGTCCTGGATTGAAAGAAAAAAGAAAGCAAGCAAGAAGGGAGGGAGGGAAGAGAAGAGAAAAAAAGAAAAAAAAGAAAAAGAAAAGCAAGCTGAAAAAGCCATGGGGAGCAAGCCAGGAGTAGCATTCATTCATGGCCTCTGCTTCAGTTTCTGTCTTGAGTTCTTGCCTGACTTGATGGACTACAAGCTGTAAGATGAAATAAGACCCCCAAGCTATATTTGGTCAGTTTTTTGTCATAACAAAAGAAAATAAACTAAGACACTCCTCAAATAGTAGGTGAGCCTTCTAGAGGGTACACTTTGTATCCAGACCATAACAGATACTATCTATGTGTTTGTGAAATGTTCCATGGTAGAAGACCAATTCTCTTGCATAAATAAAACAGAAAAGGTAAAATGCATTGTCTGAGTGGACAAACACATTTTTATGATTTATTTTTGAATTGGTTATTGCTGGGGTGGGGAAGTACTGTGGCTGTTTTAATGTTGATTTGGCATCCAGAAATCTCAATGAAGTTTCTTGTTAGTTCTAGTATTATATGTTAACTTAATTGGTTATTCTGGATATACAATCATATCATTTGCAGATAATTTCTGATATACCCTGTCCCTCTCTATCCTTACAAGGACCCTCTCTGTATTATGTTAGAACATTGGCCACAGCCTTTTAAATAAACTTCGGAGACAAGTACCATAAGGCATAAAAAGGGATTCATTTTATTATATTGAGCTAAAAGATTCTTGTTCAAAAGACAATAAACAAAATTACTAGATGATACAAGAGAAAATATTTGCAATACTTAAAACAAGCCCCTACTGTTTCCAGAATGCATAAGGAATTTCTGCATAACCACAAGGAGGAAATGTCAATCCAATGGATAAAAAAATGGTCAAGAGTATTATTAGCAAGATATAGATGAGATAATTCTAAAGCTAACAAGCACAATGATGAGATGCTTAAAATAAGAAATAGAGAAATATGAATTAACACAATAATGAGGTATCATTTATGCATATTAGACTGGCTGACTGAGAAAACAGGATAATTCCAAATGTTGGAATGAATGTGAGATAATAACTCTCTGTTATGGGCATGTGACCAGTACAGAAACCCGGCAGAATAACCATATAGCTTGGTCAACTTTAATATAGGTATCAGCTACAGGGTATGTGCCTCCCACATTTTTAGACTTGGCTAGAAGTAGACATGCTCACAGTGGTTTATTTTAGTATGCACAGGTTGAGAGGTGGAAGCGACTGAGTTACCTACCAGTTACCCACCATTTGTCCACCAGTAAGTGGATAAATGAAATATGGTTAATGCAAGCCACAAACCCTCCCCCGCCATGAATCAATTGGAAGAGACAGACTAAAGATGCACATACCAACATGCATGGGTTTTCAAAAGAGTGCCAAGTGAGAAAAAATTCAAACAAGATGATGCTGTCTCAACCAATAGCATTTCCATAACATTAAGTTTCATGCATATAAATCAAGATTATATACATATTTGCAAGAACCCAGTGGAACACAAAACTCAAGTATGTGTTAACATATCAAAATGGTTGTTGATGGGCACAGGATGTGGGGATAAAGTGAATGAATAAATAACACAGGCAGATTCTTATACAGGGCAACAGTGTCAACCCCTCCTCATGGAAGAGCAAGATTCCTGTTTTGAATAAAGCCTTTCAGAGAAAAAGCAAGTCAATACCTCAGGAGTGGTGAATAGGACTGACTTCTTACTCATCCAGAGCAACATGACAAATATGGTCAGTTTCTAATCAGAAAGTGGCTGGTTACTTGTATGACACCCATGCCATTATTGTACCTGTTGGCATGTCTTGCAAGGCCAGTTATTAATGTTGTTTGAAAAGTTCACAGTTGGTTAAGACTGCTGGTCGTTTTTCTCCCTTGGCAGTGTTCATAGAACTTTGAAGCACTATGAAAGCTGGCCAGTAGAGATAGTTTCTGTGATGGAGCACAAGCTTGATTTCTCCGTGTCCTAAGACTCAAGTATGTGGCATATTCAGCAGTAGGGTCTTACCATCAAGTTCTGGGGGGGGGTGGCCAAGAGCTATGGCAAAATTCTGTAATGTTTGAGGAGGAGAGTCTATGGGATCCCACTGACGAACAGCTAGAAAAGAGGTAACCCATGTTGTCCTAAACCCATGCATATACAGCAGGACTTGGTGATTCTGAAAAATAGAGCACATAAGTTTGTGGGGGAAAGTCTTGGGGGAGGGCATAGGGAAGGATTGGAGTAGGAATAGGAATGGATTTATCAAAATACATTTTATGCAGGTATGAAATTTTGAGGCAAAGAAAACAATTAAAAGTAAAAGGGATATTCTCTCACAAGAAGTGTCACTGAGCACACTCCACATTGTGAAGTAAAAGTGAAGTTGAGACCCTGCTTGCCTACTACCCACCTTGTAGACAAAGTCAATGGGGTAACCAAGATGGGAGGACATATCTCCCATTCTTCTCCCCCACCTGCTGCCTTCCTCCTGCAATTCTGAGCACAGGGAAAGCAGGATTCAGAGAATGATGCTCAGGCCCTTCACCTGTCCAGGCCACTCACCCTCCACTGCTCGTGTTACTGGAGAGGGTGAGTGAAGAAGCAGACCTGGGGAAGAGAACCCAAGCCTGTGTTCTTTATGTGGAGAAAACACTATTCCCCTGTCCTTGATTTCTGTTTCCATAGTTTCAGTTCATAAAATCAACTATAGCAAAGACTAAATGGAAATTCTAAAACAACAACAAAAAAAACCAGTTCATGTGTTTTCACTGTATTTCATGTACTCGGCATTCTGAGTACTGTGATGAAATACCACAACAACCTACTCGATCCTGTCCTTAAAGTGAACTTTATCTAAAGTATACAGACTGTGTGTGCTACCCATCTGGTGGTCATTTGGTAGCTGTCTCAATGATCAAAGTGACTGTCATGGTGTAACAGTGTCATGCTACTTACCTTTCTTGTTCCTGTGTCAAAATGCCCACAAGAACAACTTAAAAAGAGAAAGTATCTACTTTCTTGTGGTTTCAAAGAACTCTGTCCATGGTTACTTAGCTCTGTGCCTTGGGTGGAATATCACAGTGGTGAGATCATGAGACAGAGGAGATTCTTCATCCCAAGATAGGCAGGAAACAGAGAGAGGGAAAGGGACTGGAGACTATGTAGATAACCTTCAAAGGCTTTCCCTCTGTAATCTTTGTCTCCATCTAAGCCACACTCTCTGAAATTCCAACACAACTGTGTCACCTTGGGACCAAACAGTTAACACATGAACCTGTGCAGAATGCTTCATATACAAATCATAATGGGCACTCATGAGCAAGTTCCTCTGGTTTTATTTAATTAATGACGGTCGATCCCAGAGTGTGAGATTATGTTCTCCCAAATCAAATACACCAAAGGAAAGCTCCCAAATGCTTACAATATGTGAGAAGGGTGGGAGAGAGATCACATTTACATACATTTTAAACTCAGTGTACTGTTACAATTATTTTATTATTGCTTCTTGTTGTTGATTTCTTAGCATGCCTAATAGAACTCCATTGAGGTATGTCCATGGAAAAGAGTGTGTCTAGTGCAGGGCTATTTGCAGTTCCAAGTTATGGTGGGGATATTGGAATATAACCCCCACAAGTAAGGAGGGAACTACAGTTCCTCTTTATGAAAATCTCTAATTTACAGAAGATGAAGGTTCTAGAAGGTTGTGAGGGGCTTGGAGCAATGGCTCAGTGGATTTGGTTTCCAGTCCTCACACCAGTCACCTCACAAGCATCTGTAACTCCAGTTCCAGAGTCTCTGATACCATCTTCTCTCCTCCACGGGCATATGGTACATATACATGCATGCAGGTAGACATGCATGTAAGATACAAATAAATAAATAAAAATTTTAAAGAAGCCCGTAAGGGTAAGATATGGTGGTGCATCCTTTAGCCACAGCACTCGGGAGGCAGATGTAGGCAAATCCTGTGAGTTTTAGGCTAGCCTGGCTTGCATAGTGAGCTCCAGGACAGGCAAGACTACTTGGCGAGACCCTATCTCAAAAATATAAGTAAATAATAAACAAACAAACAAATAAATAAATAAATAAAGCAAGCTCATGAGGTAGGCAACAACACACCCAGATTTTCTTCCATGGCTTTGTTAGTCAATATATCATTTGATTTTGAATTAGAATTATACCTCTTGTCAGCTCATGGACCGCAAAAACCTAGGGTCCTAAGCTTGGCATTGAAAGTATTGATGTTGATGCGTAAAACAAACAGAAAATAAACCCATCACTTTTACTAATAATGTCTGTAGGAAATTCAAGTACCCAGATGAATGCAGGACATGATTGTGACAGATAAGTCTTGCAAGAAGCTAGCCAGCCTATTCTCACCAATTATTTGGAGTTGGGCTCTTAACCTTGGCAAACTGGAAATCAGGTGAATGTCTAAGACAGTAGAGGGTGGGGTGAGTGGATGCCAGGCATTGTGCTAGGGTTTAGGCTGGCTGTGAATTCAGAGTAAGGCCAGGCTCTGCCCTGTAGAAGCATGGAGTGATCAATGTTGTAATTCAGGGCAGATCTTCTTGCTTATTTATTGATCCCCAGAAAAGTCCACAGGAAATCAAAGAGAAACTTCAAGAAATTCTGCTGAAAGACTAGACACTTTCCTTGGTCAATGACTCGGGGTTTGAAGACTGGCTTTGGCTGCTCTCTATGTGACACCTTGCAAGGAGGTAGCTATGGTAGGTTTGTAAGATAGAACCCACATGCTTTTGCCAATAATGTGGGGATTCTGTCCCCAGAATGGCATATTCTAGCAAACAAGCTCAAGAATAAGTCACCAGTTTGGATGGGGTTTGAAATGTATATACCTTCATAAGAATTTAGGACATTCATGCAAAAGCTTGGGAAGCAACCCAAATCCAAGCCTACTCATGAGCACTGGGTGGAAGGAACATCTATTTTAAATGTCAGAGGCCCAGAGGTGTCATCCTTGGGTAATAGCTGCCAGTCAAGATGTTTGTCATCAGTCTCCAATGGGGCTTCACTTTGGCAGTCCCAAAAAAAGCCACTGCCTCAGTTCAACTGTGGAGGAAACTGAATTATGGGCATCTTGGTCTGTAGGTGAATAAACAATAAACTGGCTTTGCAAAACTTGTCATAAGGTGCTTTTGCCAAAGCAACTGACAATTGAGAGACTGAGGTGGCTGTGAAATACCCACACTCTCAAAGCTCTCTCTGAGTCCATCCTATAACCCTGACTTCCCAGGAATGACCCACTATCTCCGTGTGCAGCACTCACCTCAGAGTTCCTAATATGAAATCTACTCTGAAAACTGCAATGCAGCAATTAGCAAGACATAAGATGAGCGGCCCGAGAAAAGCAGGGGAGACCCCGAAAATGCAAAACAATCACACCCCAGACTTGGCTTCTGCTCCCAAAAAATTAAACTTAGCATGTGCCTGGGCATCAAATCAGAGAAAACTGTCAACTCCATCCACGAGTCAGTTCTGTGGCACTAAAAAGTCTATGTCAGAATAGTATCCAGTTTCAAACATAAAAGACAAGGGAGACTAAGACAGATGTTCCATGGAGTTTGAAGTAACAAGAGCTGAAATCTATCACTTTGACTATCAGTAACCTCTAAAGAGTTCACAGCACTTTCATAAACCTTTTTAGGCAAACAATCTGTAGGTTGATAGTCATTTTCCCAGAATTAAATGAGTGACGCCAAAGCCCCTGAAGATGGGGTAACTCCCACTCACTACTGTGTTGCTCTCAAAACCCATTGATGGGGACTGGATAGATGGCTTAGAGGCTAAGAGCACTCGCTGTTCTTTCAGAGGACCCAGGTTCAGTTCCCAGCACCCAAATAGTGTCTCACAAACACCTGCAACTTCAGTTCTAGGACACTGGACATCCTCTTCTGGCCTCTGCAGGCACTGTACAAGCATAGTGTACAGACACACCTACAGGCAAACACTCATACAAATAAAATATAAATAAAGGAATAGTGTTTAAAAACTGATGGTTCTTCTTGATTGTTCAGGACTGAGAGGCAAATGTGTACTTGCGAACATCAGCTAGACGTGCAGAAGAGCTACCTTGGGACTCACGGAGTCGTGGGAAACCAGAATGTCCCATTGGCAGGAGGGAGTACCAGTCAGACCTTACCTTGTAAGGATATATGTTTTCAATGTCACCAGATTAATGTGACTTTTAAAGGGTTTAGGAAGATCTAATGATTTAGAGGTGATGACCACCGAATTTAATGTGAGCATATTATTATTTTAAAAAATTCATTGTGAGTCAAAAAACAAAAAACAAAAAATGAAAAAACAAACAAACAAAAAACCCTCATCTGTGAGCCAGACCCCAGTAAGCAGCTGGTTTGAAACCATAGTCCTGAGTGTCACCACCAATAGCAATTTTTCCCTCTGTTTAAGGAAGAAAAACGGCTCCTATTTAAAAACCACAAATGTCCACAGTCACATCTGCCTGCTTGTAAGAGCATCATCCATTTTGTCTCTAATATGCAGTAGGTTCTAAGAACACGCTGTGATGAGTCTGGATTGTGAAGGTCCTCTGTCACTATCCTGAGACATTCAAAAGTCTGTGTGCTACACTTAAAGCTATTCTGTCATGTTCTAGTTTGCAGTGATAAACACTAGGACCTGAAGAAACTTGTGGAAAGGGGGTTTATTTAGTTTAGAGCCTATCACTGAGAGAATCAAGGCAGGAACTGAAGCAGAGACCACGGAGGAGTACTGCTTAATGCCTTGCTCCCAATGGCTTGCTCCCCTTGATTTTCATACACCCCAGGCCTGCCTGCCCAGGGCTGGCATCACCTGGAGTAGACTGAGCCCTCCCTCCCACATCAACCAAGAAAATACCTCATATACATGCCACAGGCCAATCTGATGGAGATAATGCCTCTAGTGAAGTTTCCTTTTCCTAGGTGTCTCTAGCTTACATCATTTGATAGAACAAACTTTGACAGTCATTCTCACATCTTTCTGAAAATCTAATACATGCAACTGTCACTTAATCGTGAGCTTAGAACTCAAAGAAAAGAGGTGATGCTTCTTGACTATATCAGTGCAGTTACTAAGGAAGAAACAGCCACAAGGAACACAATACCAAGATGTCTATCACTCCATAGACGGAAGTGGAAGACTCCCCAGAGAGGGCTGGAGAGAGGGCTCAGTCATGAAGAGCACTTGCTGCTCTTCCAAAGGATTCAAGTTTGGTTCTCAACACCCATGTCAGGCAGCTCACAACCATCTCTACCTCTAGGTCCAGGGATCCAATGCCTCTAGTCTCCTCAGGCACCTGCATTCACAAAACCACACCTACCTATACATAGTTAAAAATAAATATTTTTAAAAGATTCCCTAGAGATACCAGATACTAAGCAAGGGTTTTCTGGGCATCCTGTAGCAGGTGGGAACCAGATGTATGTTAATTATATATTGCTTGAAATTAATATCAATTTCTTACTCAAAGTTCCACATGACCACAGTAATCTGAATTACCTGACTGTGTTTACTATCAAAACAG